>NC_136890.1:16591541-16601541 GCF_949152265.1 Phoxinus phoxinus
TTTACGTTATTCCTGCTCTGAGTTACGTTCTCATGTAAAAATGAGAGAAATGACTTGTAAGCCAGGGGAAATGTAGAAAAGTCGTGACTGACGACTGTTCTCACACTCTGAACCTGGGGCATATGCACCCAAAATGTACCACAGTCATGAAAAGGTGCGAAATAAAGTGTAAAATGTAAAGTTTTATGGTAAGAAAAGTTTAAAATAGTAAATTAAATCACATTACGAGATATAAGCTCTCAGTTTGAGGGGCAGAAACGGACTTCCATTCAGTACCTTTGTTTTCTTACCCTTTGTAGCCATAATATTTTGTTTTTCTTTGCCAAATTATTACTTTAAAAACACTAATGTAAAAAGGTTGTGGACTACATACTGACCATTTCTGTCATAAAGAAACACTCTGAAAGATTTTTACACAGTTCAAATTTGATTCTACGTTAATGTCGTATGGTTTTATAATACTAAAAACAACTGTACTAATTTTGTGGTATTTTTGTTGGAAATTACAGTTTACCAGGGTAAGTTTTGCATGGGTACTTTACTTTTGTTTATAGCATATAAAATTAACCATAAATTTACACCATATTTCACGCAAACTTTCAGGCCTCGTTGCGTATCTCCATGAAGCCAAAATCCATTACCAGAGAATTTCTATCTTATTAATAAAAAACCCATGCAATACACATTTATAGTCAAATCTGTGAACTGCTGCAAAGCTCCAAAAAAAAAAAAAAAAAAGCAAGCAGAAGTCATCTGTGAAAGTCTCCCTCGCGCTAAGCCCTCGAGTTTATATGCACAAACACACTGAGCGCACAAGAAACGAAAGGGAACAACGAGAGCAAGCGAGACGGCGACAACCCCTCCTCACCCTCCTCTCCCAAATCCTAAACACTGTTTACTCATATTTTAAAATCAGCCTTTCCACTGCCCCACTGCGAGGATATCGAACTCATTCAAACACGTCATCTTTACCAAAGCTTATTAAAAAGACGGACACAGCAGCAGAGGATCCTCATTTTTCAGTCTGTGCTGTAATTGCCCAACACAGACTGGCGAACAACAATCGCAGAGAGAGGGAGCGAGAGCGGGTGAGCGGAGGCAAGGAGATAAAGGGCTTTAGAGGGCTGGAAAAAAGGAGGGAGAATGTCTCGGAATCTCTCAATGGACCATGTTCCAATAAACCCCCTTGCATTTCAAAGGGGTGTGGGATTTCACAAACACATTTTGAAAGACGATCCTGTGAATCGAGCGAGCACTTTACGGTATAAGTGCCAGCTTCTTTAAGCTGAGAGAGCGAAAGAGGACGGGGGGCAGGGAAAGAGCGAGCGAGCGAGTGGGGTGGGCTTTTTGCGCATGTAATGTCTTGTGTTTGACCTGAAACTGCACTGGCTGGCTGATCTTTTGTGGAAATGATATACATGTGGAACAGAAACATAAGGCAATCCAATCTGAAAAGGTCAGTCGCCACTGCAGTCGGCTCGAAAATGGAGATGAAGTGTGCGTTTCCCCTCATGTTTCATAAAAATGAAAACAAAAGGATAATAATAACAGCTTCAGCCCTCAAAACGCTCTTAAAGCTTCATGTTCAGCCTGAAACCACTGAACTGAGGTGGCTAAAAGCATCAAGTCCTGAGAAGAAAGGACGCATTGTTTGCTGGCAAGCTAGGCTAATGGTGCTGTTGTTGTGGAGAGCTTGCATGCTCTCATTAACCCTCTAGCTCGTTAGCGCCGGCGGTTGCGCGTGCTTGACGAGCCCCGGCATCTCAACCTGACGCATGTCGTGTCAACGAGCGCTGTTCCTCGCCCCGAGACAAAGCCACGTTGGCAAGACACTGGTCCACCCCGACCACAACCGACAAAACGTTATCCCCACTAATGTCTTCCCCTCCAATTAAATCTGTAACTGTTAATTACTGTAATTAGCTAAGCAAGACCTTTCTCTCTCTCTCTCTCTCTTTATCTCCTTCTCCACCTCTCTTTCTCTTCAGCGTTTAACGATAAGCTGAAAAGCTGTTTGACTGCTGTTTGAAATGGAAAGGTGTGATGTTGTGAATATTTGTGATTTAAAGTTTTAACATATTAGCTAAAAGCTAAAAGCCAGAGGCCACAGTTCAGACCTAAACCCCTATTAAGAGAGATGTAAACAAATAAGTTGTTTCATTAATTTGTGCTCAATTAAGAAAGAAAACAGTGCAGTGACAACAGTAACTAGAGTAATGTATTTGATAAAATACTGTTTATCTGTATTATTCAATGTTAAAAAGTATTTGTCTTTGTATTATTTTGTTTACAGGTGTTGTGTTTATATGTGTATATCTCATTCTTGCACAGGAGATTTTTAGCAGACTGCACTGTTTTCCAAACAGTTGGGGTTCCCATTGACTTTCATTGTATGGAAAAGAGCAGGACATTATGCTAAATTAGGGGTGGGTGACATGAAAATCTTATTTAATAAGATGAATAATCTGTCTTCACAGTAAAAGTATATATCATGGTATAGTTATATTGGTCATTTTATTTGATCTTTTTCTTATTTTTCTTATTAAAAGTAACAAACAACAGAACATACAATGTAAGAAATAAGCCATTCTTTGTTTTTTACAGGTAAAGTCTATTTATTAGTAGAACTCAAGTAAATATATGTTAATCTTTATTAAAGCTACAATAGCTATTCAGTCACCAGTACAGACGCACAGATCCAGGATATTAACACACATCCACTCTCCGCTAAACTGTTTACGCTCACTTAAGAGTTAAGACATAACCGACTTTTTTTATTTTGACATAACACTGTGCGTATATGACCGTTCAAGCACAAAACACCACGAAAGAGATTGAATTCTGGATTGCTGTCCGAGAGGCGGCTTTCTGTTTGTGCTTTTCGGGTTTGTGTCAGTCAGCGCAAGCACATTGGCTTCTTTTTTTTCAAGGCTTACCTAATAACTTTAACAGCCATATAAAACGTCCATTGATAAATATGTTGCTATATTGCTATAAATGTTGACATTTTGGGTGAACTGTCCCTTTAAGGGCTGGTAAATACTTTACTCTCTTGGTTATTGTTTCCCAAACTGTTCATGCTCATTAATAGGCCGGTGCAGGTGAACGAACCGCTGTAGGCATCAGCAAGGGATTTTACAGGAATTTCAGGGAACTTAAGACCATCACACTTGTTCCTTCACACCTGATTTGTGTGCTTGTGCGCTACGTAATGGATTTTGAAGAGTGTTATTGCTGAAATAATTGCGTGCGAGTTCTGTGGTGAATGCGCATCCTCTGTGATTGGAGCTCCGCAGGTTTCCTGCCTCAGGACGCAGAAAACAAGGCAATGCTAATCTGTAATTTGAAGTGGTAGTTCTTTCTCGGAAAGAAAGAAGAGACCCTTCAGAGGGATTTCTCTCTCTCTCTCTCTCTCTCTCTCTCTCTCTCTCTCTCTCTCTCTCTCTCTCTCTCTCTCTCTCTCTCTCTCTCTCTCTCTCTCTCTCTCCCCCCCCCCCCCCCCCTCTCTCTCTCTCTCCGCTCCAGGCGGCAGAGTCTTTGCTGTGGATTCACTGCAGCCAAATTTAAATGATGGACTGTCAAGTCTGGCACAGAGGACACCATTGCAAAAAGTCATTTCTTTGGCACTGGATCACGGCCCAGCTGTATGTTTCTAACGCTGCTTTTGTTGTTTATCAACACACCCTTGCACATACACGCACATAAAAAAAAAAAGAAAAAAAAAAGACACGCACATGTGGGCATCTGACATGCAGGAACACTCCAGCGCGCTCACACATCACAGCGAGAGAAATTAAGAAACCAGGCAGAGCGGATTCTGGGATTAGTGCGCCTGCATATTACAGCAATATTCACGTCTGCCCAAAGCTTTTTATTCTTGCCTTGCATGCAGTCGTGCTCATGCGTGTGTGTATAATGACACTAATACACCAGAACCTGCCATTTGTGTGTCCTGTTTTTTTTATATGTGTGTGTGTGTGTGTGCGTGTGTGTTGTGTGTGTGACCTGGTTTTACATACTTCTCCGTTGCCTAATTAGGCAGTGGCGGAGAAGGACGAGGCGGCTTGCATAGATTAGTTGCCTGTGGGTATTTCATAAGTGCCTTTCAATGACACATTTGCATTATTTGCTGGGGGTGTACATTAAGAGGCACACTACCTTGGCCACAAATGAAGGCCAGGAGCTTAATAAGACAAGAACAAATAACCTAAGCAGATATTAACATGAAATATGACAACCCAAAGCAGGCTAGAAATTGAGAGAGTCGAATTGGAAATGTACAATATTGAAGTGTAACAATGCTCAAAGCACATATACATATTTCATGGAATACTGGAAATATGAAGATATTTTGTATTTGAATGAATGAAGAGACCACCGGCATAATCCATAGTGGAGTTAGAAATAGTCATTTTAACGATTTTAGACAGACTCAAATACTTTTTTTTTTTTTGCCAAATACATTACAATACAATACTGCTGTTTATCATTAAGGTTTGCATTAAGTTAGATAACAGAGCTTTATGTGAATTCAGCCTAATTATTAAAAAGAATCCGCTCAAAACTAAGATTAATTTTCAAATTGGATCAACAAATCAGTAGAGATTCACTTTTATTTTTCACTTAAGTTTTCAGTTAGGTTATAGATTTCCACTTGGTTTGTTTAGAACGTTTCGACAAAAGAGAGAACAGGTTCAAAACAGTGATTTGTTTGCTAATTGGACATCTCTAATCAGTAGAGATTCATATCTTAGCATTGCTTTTATGTTTCACTATGTTTTCTATTAGATTCGAATATGAACACTTTGTGAATCATTTGTTTGTGTGTGTTCATATTTCAGTCATTAAAGAAGTGGTTCAAAATAATGATTTATTTCAATTTGGACAACATTAATCTGATTTCACTAGTGCCTCTATTCATAATTTGATTTTGATTTATGTTATAGATTATGTTAAATGTTATTTTCATTCGTTTAGATTGTAGAACACTTTGCAAATCATTAAGGCCAAAACAAAGAAAAGGTTCAAAACAACGATTTCATTTCCAAATTGGACATCACTAATCAGTAAAGTTCATATCTTATCGATACTTCTATTTAACACTTTGTTTTCCATTAGTTTTTTTAGATTAACAACCAGTTAGATGTATATAGCAGTTTGGTTCATCTTCACAGAACCAGTTCAAAACAACAATTAATTTGTAAATTGGCCATTACTAATCAGTAAAGATTCAAATCTCTATATGCTTTCGATTAGGTTATATAGATTTCCTTTAGGTTACATGGGTTATAGAGTGCTTTATGAATCGGTTAGACTAAATCATTAAAAAGAACTGGTTTCAAACAGCTATTCTGTGAATTGAACATCAATAATCTGTAAAGATCAATACATCACTATGTTTTTGATTAGGTTATATAGGTTCCCATTAGGTCACATGGTGTATAGAATGCTTTGTGGATCAGTTTGATCGGATGACTATAAAGAACCGGTGTTTTGCTTGCTTGTGATTTGTATTTGTGATTCTTATTTTTTTCTTTTGTTCCCATTTAATATTAATAAATAAAGGATGGCTTTATAATTGCATTGCCAACAAGTTCTGCGCCCATCACTATGTGTACCAAAAAATGCTGGCTTCAGCATCTTGACCAGTGACTAATTATGCATACTGGCTAAACAAATGATTGAATAAAGCTCAGCCTGGCCAGAGCCAGTGACCCCGTGAGATCCAGCACAGGAGCCCATGCTGAATAGGTCCCGTCAGGTCACTGTGTGTGAGAGAGAGAGAGAGAGAGTGTTGATCTGTGTCACTGTGGCCTCGCTCTCTGGTTTGGCTAGCCTCCACACAGACACACAAGCAGGCCTGCTCGCTGACCACTGTGGTTCTTGGCCCCAGGCCGACTCCATGTCCAGGAGGGCACACAGACACACACACACACAAACACACAAAGAGGCAGTGACAGAGGCCCTCTTGTTTAGACACTCTCACTCTTTCTCTCCGTCTCTGTCGCGCTTTCTCCGTCCTCTCCCTCTGGACTCTCACGCTGCGTGTCACTACAGACAAATGTCAGCTCCTCAATAGGACAGTGATTAATTTTGGTGTGCTTGGCAAAATGTCTACAAGATGTTTGTTTGGGTTATCTTTTCCCACCCCTGTCTTCTCTCCCCTCCTCCTCTCCCTCACCCTGTCACAAACCTCTTTCCTGGGGAGAGGAAACACATCATCATCTAGGGACATCCAGGCTACCTGAACTGACAGGAAATCCTCTACTCTTGACTGCTGCCACTTTTGGTCACGTCTCTCTCTCTCTTCCCCCGCCTCCCTCTTTCTTTCTCTTTTAAAATGTAGATGTTTAAAACTTGAATGCCCCATCCCAGCTCTGAGGTTTGTGTGTGTATTGTCACGCATCGCTGTCAACAGTCCTGATTAGCTTATCATTCTGTGCGGAGGGAAGAGATAGTGTGTATCATCAACATCATCTTCCTCCCAGTCGAAGTTGTACTGCTCCATCATTTCTCTTTCCTCCTGCACTCACTGCCATGATGTCTCCCAATCTGTAAACACTGATCATTTACCAACCTTGTAGTGCATTTTAGTGCCACCTACCTCAGCAACCAAACACTAAGATGTTCATGAAACGCAGTACTAAGCTAGTTAGCTAAACGACACCACCAAATGTGATTGGTCTATCCAGAATGCTTTATGGCAGTGGTTCTCACTTCAGAATTGTGGGTAATGTATAATTTTTTTTAGAATTTAAAGGTGCAATGAAACAGAAGTAGTGACAGAACTTTTTTTTCTCCATATTGTGACATACATCTGAGTGTAATTGATTATCGGGAAAAATAAAATAAAAAGTAGGGTGGGGACTTGATTCTATAGCAAGGGGGCGGGATAAAGGATTGGAGAAGTCCTGCATATGTCACCAGAGAGAAGTCTGTCAGTTCACTGGACGATCCAAGATTTAAAAAATACAAGATTTGTTGGTCAAACTTCAGATTAAGGTCCAATTCTCACTATTAACTAACTATTAACAATGACTTTTGCCTCAATAAACTCCTAATTACTGCATATTAATAGTCAGTAAGGTAGTTGTTAAGTTTAGGTATTGGGTAGGATTAAAGGATGTAGATTATGGTCATGCAGAATAATGCATTGATAGGTGCTTTATAAATACTAATAAACAGCAAATATCCTAGTATTGTGCATATTAATATGTAACTAGTTAATAGTGAGAATTGGACCCTAAACTTAAGTGTTACCAATTTTTTTTTTTTTTTTTATAAAAAATAAAACGCATGCACAGATTAATCATTCAATTTAAGATCAATAACATGCATTTAGAAGAACGCATTGAGTGAAATTTCACTTTATGCCAACTTCACCTTGAAATTGCACTGATTCGTGTCTATATAGAGAAAAATCAATAGGATTTGTATGTCCATAATCCAGCTGTTGCGTTCTATAAGCATTCCAGACCTTATCCCAATAGCATTTCTACATAAAACTCGCGTCACTATCTCTGTTGTAACGTTACATTTAGAAAATGTCCAGCGTGTTAAGTCTGTCAAAGTCGACAGTCTGGGCAGGCAGTGAGCGTGGTCTCGCGGTACAACAACCCTATGACTGTGGGGAAATAGAGAGCCTCTAGTGTGTGACTGGGGCTCTGATTTGAGCTGGCTGAGTCGATTTGGTGGGAGGGCGCAGTGCGCTGGCCTCCCCAGTGCAGTCTCAGGTATGGTAATTAGTCTGTCATTAACATTGGGAATAGCTAATGTGTATTAATGTGTTAATGGCATGTTAATTACCCTACATGTGAGAGCGAGAGAGAGAGCCCGGAGGCGCTTTCCCTTAGTGTTTTCTTTGCCATGTGGATGTAGGCCAAGACTCATATATGGACACGCAGAGAAAGACACTTGAAGATGCATTAATGTGGTTGTTTCACTTGGCAGAACTAAATATTTTTATCCACTTTGATCTCAACGTTTCTTCAACAGACGTGACAGAGAGGTAGATTGTGTTGTTTAAGAAGAATATGCGTGTTAATGTGTATGTCCATGTCGAATGCGCATCGTATTTGCAAAGCGGATTCGATTGCAAAGGCTCTTGTAATCTCAGTTTAGCATTATCCTCATCGAACCTGTCATCTCCAGCTTGAGGATACATACAGCACACACTTTCCAGTTTGTTTTTATACTGAGCTAATGATGTTTTCTATTCCTTAACCATCACACAAACATTTTATTTAACACATTATTTACTGTGTTTATTAAGCCATTTTCCTTCTGGGGACATTTAGTCGGCACAACTGCCCCCACATACGCACTTTTCATGGTCATGAACGACTGAGCACTGAGCTGTTCTGAGAGAGATGACCTTTCTAGATATTGACAGGAAATAAATTCCCTTTCGATTAGTTAGCTTTGGGAGACCTGCGCCGGTCGATGCAATTAGACGTGCCGTGGTGTCGATAGGCAGCGGTTTGCTGCAGAGCAACTCATTGAACAGAAAGAAAAGGGATGAGGGGTTATGGGGTCAGTCGGAGGTGTATTGAACTGAACCCACAGACCGTGGATGCGTGAAAGAGAGCGCTCGAGAAGAAATCACTGTTGGACGGCGCTCGCATGCAGGGATAACTGAATCATAACAATTTTTTTTGCCCCCGTCTCCTCATGTTGCTTCACAAAACCAGATGCTCTTCCTGATATGAACAAACACAGGGAAGTATTTCTGCTGTCAGCACATCACAGTCGGATTTCAAGCCTCCCGTTAAATGGATAAACTGAAAACAAAGAATTTAGTTGTCTGTAGTGTTTCCTAACCTTCTGTAACACCAAAGCTTCAAGTACTTTTTTATCAATATAAACCAGAAATATGTTCTTTTAAACTTATATTACACTACTGTTCAGAAGTTTGGGGCCAGCTTGCTTTTTTATTGAAAGAAATTAATACTTTTATTCAGCAAGGATGCGTGACATTTATCAAAAGTGACGGTAAGGGCATTTATAATGTTACAATATATTTCGTTTTAAGTTTAATCTTTTCAAAGAATCAGATTTTTAAAAATGGCATGGTTTCCCAAAAAAAGAAAAAAGAAGCAGCACTACTGTTTTAAAGGAAGCATTTCTTTAACACCTTCTTTCATTTTTTTTTTTTTTTTTTTTTTTACTGATTTTACTGTATTTTTTATTAAAGAAATGCAGCCTTGGTGAGCATAATAGATGGCTTTCAGAAATATTAACACATCTTACTGACCCCAAACTTTTAAATGGTAGTGTATATGGGATATAATTATTATTTTAATTAATTTACAACAATTGATAGTGACCGTGAAAATAACAGAAAACAGTAACTTCAGTTTGAGAAACTAGAAATAGAATCGGTATTGAATTTTATAATTATATTTTGACAAAATGTGCCATTATTTTTTAATTAAAAAAGATTAAAGTTAATTATTTAAAAATGTTGAATAGTACTATTTATTATTCCATATTAATATATATATTATAGTACTTTATATGAATATTGTTTTAGCAGAGCAAAGTTGAAATCCCTGGTTGGGAATCACTAGTCTGAGGTTTGTGTAAGTGTAAACAAACACACATCCTCACCAAGTCACTGACCGTACCAAAGGGGAAAAAAACGACTCAGTGGTGCTTGTGTGTGTGTTAAGAGCTTGGCACGCTCCAACACTGCACATTAACTCAGCGGGGATGAGTCTTTATGGCTCTCATGGCCACTCTTAAGTGATGGGAGTAAACAAGGTAGAGGTCAGAGGTCAGTCGTAAGGGCATGCCCAGTGCCTAAGGGACAGATTGAGGAAGAGAGACAGGAGAGCAGGTGTAAATTCACCATAATTGTTGTGACGGCACACAGTTGTCTAATCCTTGTCTATCACAGAAACATTGTGTCTGTCTGGGGAGTTTACTAAAAGGAAAAGGCCCGTTTCACACTGCATTGTCCATGTTGGACGTGCAGACCTAAGTGTATAGTCGTTTTTAA
>NC_136890.1:16606541-16653292 GCF_949152265.1 Phoxinus phoxinus
GTCAGTGATTAACGCCTATATGAAATTCAATCATTCGTCAATAATTAATTCACTCTTTCATCGTTCACAGCTCACGACAGGCACAAGCGAGGCAGTATGTGTCTTTACATTATCTTTGCTTTTTCAAGAGCACCAAGAACGTGCTGCTGGACGGTTGTTGCGTCATGTGACAGTGTAGTATCCATTTCTTTCCTTTACAAAAATATTTTTTTCAAGGGTTATAGTGATCATGTGCTTAGTTCAGCCAAAAAAATGCAAAAACTCATAATTTGTTGTTCCAAACCTTCTTAACTTTTATACTTTTATGTTCAAAACACAAGATAGGGTCAATAGGGTCCAAAGGTGTTTTGGGCCCAAATGACTTTAAATCGATGAACAAAAACATTCTTTAAAATCTAGTATTTAGTATTCCACAGAAGAAAGAAAGGCATACCTCTTTATGATAAATTGATTTAAGAACATTACAAAAAGCCATTGTGGTCTCACTTCTATCTCCTCATGTCACTGACCAATCTCTTGTTTTTGTTTATCAGGTCTAAGTATCCGCGGGGCTCAGGAAGAGGACCCACCCGATCCACAGCTGATGCGTCTTGACAACATGCTTCTGGCGGAGGGTGTGTCAGGACCGGAGAAGGGCGGAGGATCGGCGGCGGCGGCAGCGGCGGCGGCAGCGGCCGGCAGTCCCACTGACAACTCCATTGAGCACTCTGACTACAGGGCCAAACTCTCCCAGATCAGACAGATCTACCACACCGAGCTGGAGAAATATGAACAGGTGAATGTCAGTACACACTATAGTCCAATAAGGCATTATCAGCTTGCAATGTATATTTTCTTTCTGAAGGTCCTGTATGACTGACTTCTTTTAAAATTAATTATTTCACTTTTTTTTTTTTTTTGGAGCAACTTATAGTTGCTCCAAAAAAAAAAAAAAAGTGAAATAATTAATTTTCATATAATAGTTCATGAAAAGTATAACTAAAGCCTAAAATCTTTTCCGGCACTGAAAAACAGCTGTCTAGTTGTTACGAAGCCCAATCTGATTATATGGTACAGAGATTATATGATTATAATAATACAAAATAACTTTTTTATCTGCATTCACACATTTGCATTGATCCTATGAGTGTGAATAATCCCAGCTTTGCTGTTCTGTCTGAATAGATGTTTTCCACTGAAGCTTAATGACAGGTTTAAAGGGAGACCTAGAGGCCTTCACCTGAACTGAAGGTGTCAGAGGTCTAAACCTGAGCAAGCATTTTGCATTTTACAGTCCTGTCTATCACGATTACGACTGAGAGCAGATGTGATTTATGGTGGTATTCAGGCATTAGGACATCTTCAACTTACCTGACCCCTGAACAGCAGTAGTCTAGACATCCTCTTATAAATATTGAGCAGACGCTTTTAGTTACAGTGTGGAGAGCAGCCTCTGATTGCATAGTGCATTTGAGAGTGTCGCTATGCAGGACTGGCTGCTTCATTGAGGTCATGTATTGATTCTTTAATGGAGCTGACATTAATTTTTGATTCAGCGCTTTAGTTATTTTCCTCATAATCAAGGGCAAGTTGAACGATGGCCTTTCAATCTTTTTTGTCTTTTTATTTTTATTTTTAATTTTTTATACGATATAGTTAACATGCTGGATGTTTTAAAGAGACATCTAAAAAAAATTAAGTAATAGCAGTATAAATAGTCTATTGTCCCTGGGTCAATGACATTTTGCCCAGATCTATCCTTTTTTTTTTATTTATTTTTTTATGATTCACATAGGGTTTTCAAAAGTAGTAAAGTAGTACCTGTACTTTGTCACCAAGTCGGTACTGCAATTTTGAAAATATGACGATACCAGCATTTCTGTAGTACCAGTAGTCAAGTCAAGTCACCTTCATCTATATAACGCTTTTCACAATACAAATTGTTTCAAAGCAGCTTTACAGTGAAGCAGCTACAGGTAGTTCAGAGTACCAGATATATTCGGTACCCGCTTTTACCGTTTCATTTGAGAAAAAAACTATCATCATATCATACACCCACAGAAACTCAAAGGTCTTCACGGCAACCCGTCAAAATAAAAGTTTGGTTTAACTTGAAGAAATAGACAGAAATATAAGCCTAACAGCAATGTGGCCTTCAAATGTTTATACGTATTTACTTATAATGATTACCATCATAAAGAATTGAACTCATTGAATTTAATTTAATATTCTTTTCAAATAGTTAAATTAAATAGTTAAATAGTTCCAACAGATTTTGCTGTGGTACCGAAATTGGTTCAGAGAACCATAACATTTTAATGGTATTGGTACCGACTACTGGATTTTTGGTATTGTTAAAACCCTATTGTACACCCATGTATTTATGTAAGAATATTCATGTATCTTATTGCTTTTTTATTGATATTTACATCCCATGACATTTTCATTCATTAATTCAAACTTTTGTTTCAAACCATGTACAGTAACACCAACATGAATACAATGAGTATATTTTTTAAGAACTTGTGTTTTAGATTTTACTAGGTTTTTCCTTTTCTTTACCGTGGTCACTCTTTTTTGTCATTGACCCTGCTACTGTTGTACGTTTCACAGAAAACAATTAAGAATGGTTGAGAGAACACTTTTATTTGTAAATAACAATCCTCCTAATATGATATGGAAGTTGTTTAGCTGATGGCTTAGCCGGCCAATGGGCTCAATTAGTCTGATTAACTTGCAAGCGTTTAAAAAGGGAGCATGTGAATGAGGTTGCTCAACCCTTTCACCCAGAGTAAATGCATCTTTCTTAAGGGTGTTCCCCATTTTAATAATCTAAATGTAAATACTTAACAAATTTTACTCCGAGTAATGAGCTAAAGTGTGCACTACCTAAATTAGTTATTCTAATTAATCATGTATGAACCACTGCTTTAACGAAAAGCTGTTTAAATTCTACGGCGCTGGGCAAGTGCCAAATTGCAAATCGGCATTTGCATTCATAGATGACTTCACCTATTAAGCCGTTCAAGTCCTCAGCAGCACTACAAACAGTATGGATGGTGTTTTTTCCGTGCTTTCAAGAGCGGCAGCTTTGAACTTGCTTCAAAAATTGCTGATTGCTGCTCCAGAGAGCTTCAAACGAATGCAGTTGAACTGATGTGCTTCTTCTGCCGAATAACGTCAAAGAGGATTTCTGTCACTGTGCTGAGAGTATATAATGATTTTAAAAAGAGTGTCAATCTCTAGGATGCTTTTTGGGATGTTAGGGGAGAACATAATGACAGAATTGTATATTCAGAAATGATTTATTACATTTAGTCTCAGTAGCGTGTCCTAAAGACTTCAGAGTAATTAAGTTTTGCGTAATGCATTTTACACCTACTCCCTCTGTGTCCTCAGATCAAAAATGTCTTTCTTCACAGGCATGTAATGAGTTCACCACCCACGTCATGAACCTGTTGAGGGAGCAGTCTCGCACACGACCCATCTCGCCCAAAGAGATCGAGCGCATGGTCAGCATCATCCATCGCAAGTTCAGCTCCATCCAAATGCAGCTTAAACAGAGCACCTGTGAGGCCGTCATGATCTTGAGGTCCCGCTTCCTTGATGCCAGGTTAGTATCCGTATGTGAGATTTGCCAACATTATAGGACATGTAATTACAAATGATTCTCGGTTGTATCTGAAAGAATCCATCTTCTGCTATAAGCAAGAAAGTGATTATTAGAGAATATGATTTCAAGTTAACCATCAAATATGATGGCCCCAAATGTTTTTAGGGTGTGGTCACATTTAACAGTTACATTAGTGACATTTTAGAGGTCAATATTAATAGGAAATCTGTGCAATTGGAGATTTCATGTGCGGGCAAAAAAAGTTCCTTACTCAGATTTTGCCCATAGTCTTAAAGAGACTTCTGTGTTAGTGGTGATTCGTGCATCACTACACTATAGACAATGGACAATATTTGCCTGTGAAATTTTATACAAATTTCACTAATGTGACTGCACCTTCAACACTTAAAAATATATAAATGTAATTTCATTATATAACAAAATATCAAACCAAGTGTTACTTATTTTAAAGAAAAATAGCTATGTGTTCAAAACAAGGACAAAAAGTTGTTCAAAATGAGGATAGAAGATTCATAATTCCATTAAGAGGAACGTTGGATCAGTTATTTTACAGTAATGGCTTAGAAGGTGAAGTTAGCTCTGAAAAAAATCTCTAGCATCATTTGTCTGCAGATGCCACTTTGATGTTTTATTTACATAATTCAGACATTCTCAAGTACAACTTAAATTCAGAAATTTTTAAGTACATTACATAAGTGTTAAGGTGCCATTGTTACTTGAAAGAGGAATAGTTTTTAGCTAAATTTTGAGTTCATTTGACCTATAATCTGTGCAAACAGGGTTCAGGCACCTGTTATCAGTCGAGCACAATAACACATTCAACATTATTCAACCATTAGCGGTTAAGATGTGGTACTGCCAAGACAAGGGTTGTAGAGCCTAGAGGCCATCCACTAAACACAGTCATACTAAGCACCTGAAAGCAGTTAAGAGTTTTATAGAGTGGAAATGAAGTCATTTGCATTTGGTGGGTAGGAGGTCATCGGCAGGTGGTCTAGATTACTGTAATCACAAACAGTTGGTAGAGGAGATCTGGAGAGGCATAGAGGGGAGAGAAATGATGCAGTGAACACGGGAAAAGAACGGATGAGGTCTCGAGGAGAACGCTCAAGTGAAGCGGAAGCACAATCATTTGGCCGGCCACTCGTGTGAAAGGCATTAAACAAGGCGAGAGAAAGAAGCCAGCGCTTAACTGTGGCGGGGTGGGTCGCAGTGAGTGGCGGTAAGTGCAACTCCATCAGGCCCTGCCCCTGTACTTGAGGAACAGTGTTCAGCTGGCCATGGCCTGATTTCCCTAATGTCCCAAGATACAGCTCTGACTGGGAATGCTTGAGCAACTCTAAACGCCCCCATCAGAGTGAAAGAAAGCACAAGAGAGGAAGAAAGAGAGAGGGAAAGCTCGCTGCTGAAAACACTGAACATTTCACGCTTCGCTTAGAGCTCAACCGATAACGTAACAACTCTCCATTTGTGTGTCTACATATGTATTCTGATAATAGCCTTCCTGACTTCATTTCCTGCCAGCAGTTCATTATGAGTTTGGCCATCACACATGGTTTTATTTGAGTTTCTCTAATTGCCTTCCTCCACTTGTTTCCCCCTCCACTTGTTTCCCCCGCCCCACTTGTCCAACGGCAGACGGAAACGGCGGAACTTCAGCAAGCAGGCGACCGAGATCCTGAATGAGTATTTTTACTCGCATCTTAGTAACCCTTACCCCAGTGAAGAGGCCAAAGAGGAGCTGGCTAAAAAGTGCAGCATAACAGTATCCCAGGTGAGACCACACCACCCATCCATGTAGCACATGCCCCATTTTTGCCCCAGGGTTTAATTAGGTAAATCCAATGCCATCCCAGTTTAAAAAAGCATTTTAAAACAGTCTAAGCTATTCTGCAGGTCAATGCTGGTCTTAGTTGGTTTAAAATGGTCCTTCAACCTGGCTAAGCTAGTCTTCGGCTGGTCTAGCACAGGGATCTTAAACCCTGCTCTTGGAGACCCATAGAGTTTAGTTCCAGCCTGCTCCAACACATATGCCTCAAATTTTCAATTGATCCTGAAGACCTTGATTGGATGGTTCATGTGTTTGATTTAAGGGGCGGTCACACTACACTTTTCGTTCCATTGACTTCTGTTTATACACATACTAATTTAGGAGACAGGAAACGCTTTCCAAAATTCAAGTTTGGTGAATTCTGCTCTGTGAATTCGTATCACGTGAAGACGTGTGACCAATAGAAGACTGATATGATAGAAGACTGAACTCTTAGCTCATTTAAAAAGAACGCAAACTTTAAATCTGCTGGATTGAAGAGTTGCAGTAAAGTGGAATAGACTGCATATTGTTTACATTTTGGATGTATAATATGTTGAATTGTGTTTTTTTAAAAAATGCTACAGAGTGTGACATCAAATGACCGCTGCAGGGTCTATAGAAATTTTGCTCAAAGTCTTGCTTATCTATGGTTTAATGTTGGAGCTAAACTCTGAAGGACAGTGGGTCTCCAGGAGTAAGGTTGAAAACCCCTGGTCTAGCTGGTCTCCCATCCTGGCTAAGGTGGTGCTCAGCTGCTTTACATGGTTGGCCAGTTGGTCTCCTAGCCTGACCAGCTGAACAGTTCCCAAGACCCCTCTAAAATCAGCCAGAAGAACAGTTTGACAGGCTTTGAGACCATCAAACCATCTTAGGCTATTTTAAGCTGGTTTTGTCGGCAGGGTAGTACCATAATCTAGGTTATCAGCAGCTAATTGGCAAGGCTAGGTCAGATGAGGTAAACAAAGGCCCTGTCTCAAATGGTGCACTTAATGTGGACCTATGGTCTCTTGACCTTTGCTCGTATGGTGTCCAGTTTGTCATTTTAGGTTTCCAAACCTACCCATGCACCCACTTTGCAGCAGCTATGCATCCTTGAATGTTACCCAGCAGCCCATGTGGCAAAGTATGGACTTGGAGGAGGATCGCAGGGGCTATGGGTGCCATTTGGGACAGGGCAAAGATTGATCACACCAGAAAGCCTCTTCAGCGTACCGTCTCTCATTGTCCTCTTCTTTTCTCTTGTCACTGTCTAGCATGCATACCTGTTTGCTCTAACACATCAGTCTGATACTTCCACTGAGCTGAGTCTCATGCAGGGCCTGAGGACACAGCGTGTACCCTGTTGTGGATGGATGCCACAGTTTGTGGTGATCTGTGTCAGTCATTGTGTTTTAGAGTAAATGTGTGTGCATGTGAGTGTATGTGTGTAGGCGAGAAAGAAGAGGGACAAAACTTTTAGTCGCACAGTGTGATTCATTATCGCAAAGCAATTAAGAGTATAGTGTTTTCCCACTCTAATAGCGAAATTCAGAATCCACCTGAAGGCAAGAGTACCCACCCACACCCATCTCCCCACAGACAAAACTCTTTTCCTTTTTTCAAATTTTCACAGAGGTGGTCAAGGAAAATGTGTACTGTTAACCTATTGGTCTTAGAGCATATTTGCATACTCTGTGATGTAATAAATGTTTATTTTTTCTCTGTGGGGAGGGGCTTATGGAGGGTTGTTCAGAGTAAGATCCTGTAAAAGCCATTCTTTTTTGCCTTCAGGGGGTGGGAACCACCATCACAGTGGCACAGGTATGTCATGACTTCTCCTGATCCACTTTTTTTTGTGCCATTTGTTTTACTTTATTGTTGATTTTTCCTTTATTCTGTCACCCCTTTATGTGTGTTCACTAATACCTTAGAACATGTTTAGATATACTCAGCACTCTGTTCCCCAAAAGCCTACCTTTTTCTGTTCATAGTGACAAACAATATGCACACTGAACAAGTGTCGAATGGGACTGTATTTGGAGTGCTCAGTAATCAAACTAAATATCAGACAGTATGTATGTAATATATATATATACACCCCCCTTCACGCTTCCCTAGAGAATTTCACTTGATTGTCAAACTTCTAAAAGTATGTGTCCCTTTTGATTGTGTTATGTCTTGTCATTGTATATTCAGACATTTCTGTGATAGACATTTACCCCACATCGTATTAGTGTGTTCTGCATATGTTCAGGAACTTAACCTGTTATATATATTTGGAAATATTTCATTAAATGAATAATATGCTGGATTTTAGTCAATTTTGGTGTTAAAGATTATATTTTTTAATAAAAAGATAGGTAAAAATGTTGCGCTGTTTAAAAAGAATATATATATATATATATATATATATATATATATATATATATATATATATATATATATATATATATATATATATATATATATATATATATATATATTAAAATTTCTAAGGTAGTACGATTTTTTTCACTCTTGTTGTAACAAACTCTAGAACCTAACCATCCCAGAGATTGCCTGCTTTGCCTTTTTCCTTGTATCTGAGACATATGCTGATTAGAAGTGATGTGTGGTGTTAATGGTATTGTTGATGAAATTTAGTCGCCTTTATCAGGCACCACTTCACTCAGTGCACAGAATCAACCTCATTATCTGGGCACGATCTGTGTGCATGTGTGATGTTCTGCCTTCTAAATGAGCACCATGGCATACTGGGTCACATGATGCTTTAAAAAAAAAAGAGTTTTCATAACAACTATGATTTTAGGCACTGAGTCTAGAGGGGATAACACGCACCCTGCAAATGAGCGAGCACAAAGTGTGGTGCCCATCACCCAATTAAGTGCTGTTCTTCCGCTTCGATCTTCCTGTGGTTCAAACGAACGACACTTATCAATATTTCAGCTCATTATACATGTAGCAGAGCTCTGCATTAATAGTTAACACATTAACCTGAGGCAGACCGCTTCATTATTGATAATATCAGCAGCCCTGGCCACTGCAACCGCCAATGACAGGAATTGTGTGTCTGTGCTTGTGCGTGTGCGTGTGCGTGTGTGTGTGTGTGTGTGTGTGTGTGTGTGTGTGTGTGTGTGTGTGTGTGTGTGTGTGTGTGTGTGTGTGTGTGTGTGTGTGTGTGTGTGTGTGTGTGTGTGTGTGTGTGTGTGTGTGTGTGTGTGTGTGTGTGTGTGTGTGTGTGTGTGTGTGTATGATGAAGCCAGAAGTCTGAGTCTCCATTTAAGCTCCACTCTCAGCAAGAGAAGCAGTATAAATCGGGAGGTATTGAGACCTGGGTAAGATCATCCATCCCATTTCAGTGACACTAGTGGTGTATTGACCCAAGCTTGGGGAGGGAGTAGTGGTGAATTATTTACTACACCCACACAGGCTTTCCTCTCCATTGGTTTAAAGCAAATAAACCAGGTATTGGGTTCCAGGCATAGAAGTCTACTGCATCTCTAGTCTAGGATGTTCTCGCATAAATATGAAGACAAAATATGCAGTGAGGCAAAATATTAGCATTTAAACATTTTTGTCAAGTGAAATAAAAAAAAATAATGTATGAAACCAGTATGAATACAAAGATTACATTTGAGAGTTCTTGTATTAGATTTTTAAAATAAATTATTATTTTAAACCTCTCGGACATCCTTATTTGTTATTGACTGACAAAAAAATACAGCAAAAGAGAGAACAACCATTTAAACGAGTTATGTGTTGTTTTGTTAAAATATGAAACGTTAGGGTTAGGAACAGCTAAAGGAAAAGTTTAAGGAGACTCTGCATGCCTTTTTTCCATGGCCTTAAACTGCTTCATAAGCAGGTTAAGTAAAAAGGATGACGGCTAGTGCTTTCATTGCTTCCAATTAAACCTTGCTTGTTAGTTTAACCTCTAGGTAAACCCATCAAACAATTGATGTTAAGGCAAAAGCCTGCCAACGGTGGTGGCTTCAGCTGAATGGTCATTAATTTTAATTGCCTAGATATTAAAGATTTAGAAGCGCAGAGGCATGGTGGGGGTAGAAATGATCTGATGTCATGTAAATTCAGCGGCTGTAGCATAGGGTGGCTCGGGCTGCTGGAGATATTAAAATGGAAGCAGAGAGGTGGAAATTAAATAAAGCATCATTAAGGGGCTGAGGCTCTCTGGTCCTCCAGTCCAGCCAGAGCTGGAATACGGCAGGAGAGATCGCCACGGCGACAGGCCACCGTAATTTATAGGGCTATTAAGAAACAACCCTTAATCTCTTTATTATTCCACAATTATGCAGTGCTAGCATTTGCACATCTACCACCCCCCATGTGACCCAGATCATATTGTTTTCTGGCTGCTGTTTTTAGTAGAATTAGCATTATTGTAATTATTAATGTATTGGGTTGAGGCGGTGTGGCTGCTTTTAGGTGTACTATGTGAGTTGTGGTTATTATCATGTCTAGTATTTGTCTTCAGGCAAGAGCACAAAAGTGGTTTTATGCAAAAGAAAAGAACATTAGTGTTATTAAGATGCATAAAAGCCTTGCCTTTGAAATCAAGGCAACGAATGTTTCCAAGTTACCTTTAAAGAAAGCTAGTAAAAGTAAATACAAAAGAAATATTTATTTCAAAACAATTATTGAGAATGTTTTTATTTATTAAATGGGGTCAAGGACAAGAGCAAACAATTTTAAGCAAGATCTCAGCTAGCCTTACCAGGAAAGTTTGGCATTAGCTACCTGATCCCATAAGCACAACACTGATCCTAATTTTGCCACAAGACGAGCAGCCCCATGTGTGTTGGTTTTGTCTAGAGACAAACAGAGAGCATGTCACGCCTCCATCCTCAATAACGCACAAGCCCTGTCTGATAATCGCTTAATTAGTCTGCATGCCCAGCGGATATTACTGTGGGAGGCTGGGGACTGTGGACTTGATGGACCCAAACATGACATCTTGAAACAATCACTCTGCTCAGTGCACAGTGCCTCGTCTGCATTGACGTCTGACGCCCCCTCCTCTTTTTTCCCCTCTTTTTTTGCTTTCCATCTTTCCCTCAGGTATCCAACTGGTTCGGCAACAAGAGGATCCGCTACAAAAAAAACATTGGCAAGTTTCAAGAGGAGGCCAACCTGTACGCCGCTAAGACAGCCGTGACTGCCGCGCACGCAGCAGCTGCCGCCGTCCAGAATAGTCAGACCAACTCACCCACCACACCTAACTCTGGTAAGCTTGCACCGATCCCGGACGAGCCCCCAAAAACCAACCAGCTGTACCCTATCTCAGCTTGGTCCCTTCTGAACCTCTGCTCCCTCTGGCACGCTGGTTGGCTGCTGTGACAGTGAGAGGTCCCAGCCTGGGGGATAAGCCTCACTCTCCTGCCTCTGAGACTATACATGCTGAACGAGACGAGTAAAGTCAAGCAGAAACTGTGTGAATGGGTTGCACATGCTGAATATGTTTGAAGTATTGAAGGGTGGGAGGGTGGTGGTGTTGATGGGTATAGAAGAGATAATCCTCACCCACTGTACTCCCTTCTTATCCATAAATGTGACAGTGTTGCCCCTGTTGTGAATTTATAGAAATATCTTGCTCGGAGCATGTTACACTCTTAAAGAAATGTACAGTATGGAATAATGATCAATATTTGATTAGCAGAATGATGCAGTGTTTCTTAAACTGATGCTCTTCAGACATAATAAGCAGAATATTTGACTGTGATGTGGACATAGCTTAGACCCTGAGGAGTTGTGGGTAAGCAATTTTTAAGGGGTCCCCTTTTTCTTGCACCCAGGATTCCAGATGAAAGATGAAGAATTTCAGCTGGACTCTGCAGAGAACAAAAACACTCTATTAACCAACATGTTCACTGGTACTGGCCTTTTCCATAAGCTTCTTATTGTCCTTCTTGTCATTGGCATATAATCCCCCGTATGAACTAGTCCACTAGAGTAGGAGTAGGTGTGAACCCCCGTGGAAAACTTAGACTTCCAATTCCATATACCATCTCTGTCCTTTTTGTGACCCCCACCCCTGTTTTGGCATTTTTGGTGACCCCCACGTGCCCTTGTAGAGATGTATTGCAACCTAGCCGCCATCACCATCCCTATCCTTCCATTTCTCCCTTGTTTCTTTTGCTTTCCTTTGTTGCTTGCTTTCTGAGCATCACTTCCTAGCGTGGTGTGTGGTGCGCGTATGTCCTTGTACACATTGTGTGTATGTGTGAGTCTGTGATAGCCTCTCTTTCTCTTTCTCATCCTCTCGTTATTCAGCTCCTTACATCTTTCCTTTCTAGGTTCGTCAGGTTCTTTTAGCCTCCCAAACTCGGGGGACATGTTCATGAGCATGCAGAATCTGAATGGGGATTCTTACCAAGGGGCACAAGTCGGAGCCAATGTGCAGTCACAGGTAGGCGCTACGCACAGGAACTGGGGCTGTGAACCAGAGCAGACCTGTCAGCTAGCCTACCATCCACATTAAAAACTCAACCCCCTCCCCCTCAACATATAGACAGTGATACAGGTTTAATCAACCCCCTTAACAATTAGTCTCATTATAGTCATGGAAGATTAATAAGTAGTCTGGACATGGATGGATCCTTTACATTTCCAGTCTAGACCCCCAACCAAATTACCATATCACAGCCCATAAGAGGTCCTTCTGAATAGAAACTCATTATTTACAGCAGTATGCTAGTATATTGATCCTGGAACAGACCCCATATTGTAGTTGATGTTGTGAATGCATTTGGCTCTGACTTGAGCTCTTGGGTTGGTATTGGTTGTATGGTACTGTTCTTTCCTCCAAACCTCTATATCCTTTTCTGTCCCTTGTTCATTGTGATTATCCCCATTTTTCCATGTTCACATAAGCTCATTTCATTCTCATGTTAAAAGACACCATTTGAAGGAGAGAGAAATAGAGAAGTTATTGTGTATTGAAGATTTATCAGATTCTCGATATTTGCTCATGCTCTGTTAATGTGTTGTCACATACCGTATTCTCCTCCAACTGTTGTCATGTGCGAATACTATTGTGTTTTGTAGCAAATTCCAAATCAAAATGATTGCTTTCCTTCTTTCTACTGTATGTTATTATGTTTCAGGCTTGGAAATAAAGTAATCATAGCCAGACAGCAATAGAGAGGGGAAACGCATATGTTGTCCTAAATGTTGCATTAAACCACATATGTATCCCATTTATCTGCATATTCCATTTAGTATGATTCATTTAGTAAACAACAAAGCCATCAAATTTTCGTTTAAACACCATTGCCTTTGTCTGTTTTAACCATACATCACTGTGTTGATGTTTGCATGCGTTCCTGAAACACAGAATGTTGACAAGCTTGACTTCCTGTTGTGTGCTCTGCAGGTGGATACCCTGCGCCATGTTATCAGTCAGACGGCAGGATACAATGATGCCCTGGGGGGGAATCCGATGTATAGTCCACATGGCTTGAATGTAAGTACAGTCTCAGTCAGTATAAAAATGTGTAAGTTGTAAAATGCTAAATGTATGTGTTTGTAACGCTGTTCTTACTATTTATAAAACTCTTAACTGTCACTTTTGATCAATTTAATGCATCCTTGCTGAATAAATCTTCAAAAAAATAACAAGATTTTGCTATAGTTTACTTTTGTTAGGAATTTGCTATAGTTTGTTTTTTAAATAATAATTATGTGCTATGGATTGGAAGACATAAACAACAAAATATTTAGCTTGGCATTTACTAAGAAATGCTGTTGTTAAACTTGTAACGTGCACTACATATAGTTATTATAACATAAATTAGAAGGATCAGACAGCAAGAAACCCCCATAAATCCAAACTCCACAACAAACATGAGTGATGATTCATAGGGTGACAGGAGTATCTATCCCATAATATGCATAAAAGCGGAAAATATGGCCATTTAAAGCGGGAATAAATGCTTTGCTCAGTAAAAGCTCAAGCGGCTGAAGTATTTGGGAGTGGTGTGAGGAAAATGAGATTCAGAAATACATTAAGTCAGTTTGTTGCCTGTGTAAACAGTTCCTATTACAGTAACCTATAACGTGGTAAGATGAAAAGGCTTTTACTAGCACGTCTTGCCTCTGTTTGCCTGTTTTGCAATGCTTCAAAGAATTTGCAATATCCTTATCAACGTGATGAAATATGAAAGTATGATTGCCTGCAGCCTTCTGCAGGCATGAATTTTATCTTCCTTGATGAGGTTTGATATGATGTTTTTTTTTTCTCCCCACCATGCACTGCGTAATCTGAAACCATCAGAGTAAAGACTCATTTATTTGATGAGAGAGAGAGAGAGAAGAGTGAAATACAGACATTTATCTTCCTTGAGCTAAACACAGGTTTAGATGTTATATCTGTTCATAAATATATAAACTTAGATGTGTTAGCCTTCATCTAAAACAAAAAACAAAAAAACTGCTGACTGACAAGCCTCTGTGGCTGCTGAGCTGATAAAATAGGAACTTGTAAACTTGTTCTGGCTTTGTAATATTATCAAATGAGCCAGTAAAACGTGTCTTAAAGATGATTATTTATTCATAATACAAAACAGCTTATTTATCGGACCAAATGGTCGTTGTGCATTATCAAAAAAGATAAATGAGCTTTCCAAAAGCAAAACAAATCACTTTCTATTGGGAAACAGATGCAATCAGATGGAGGAATAATTTGCAGTGAGGTAATTAATAGAGCATAGCTGTCATATGTGTATTTTCTGATGACTGTTAGAGCTCCATTTGCATGAATTAACTCTAGCAAAGCACACGGCGATAAATGTCATAAGTCAAAACGTATGCCTTATTTTTCACAGCAGTGAGGCCCAAACGTTGCAGTGTATCTGTGGCTAATGCTGAGACGGCTGTGTGACAGTGTGTGTGTGTGTGTGTGTGTTCGGAGGCCTCTTTGGCCTGTAGCTGTGCAGATGAAGTGTCAGCCTCTCGCAGACTCAAACGCCACACTTTCACACTCTCTCACTCTGGTCCACTGCTCAAGTCACTCTATCATTACAACAAGTGTGTGTGTGTTGTGTGTGTGTGTGTCAGGCTGAATGCGAGTGATCCATGTCATCAGGGTACAGCAGACTTCCTTATAACGGTCGCGTTTCAGCATCAGTCCAGACATTGTGGCTGGAGGAGACCAGCACAATCTATTTATTGACCAGTTCCAGGAACTCTAAATCAGCAAAATCCTAATTCCGCCACTGAACAGTTCCCCGTACACACACACACACACAGACGCATGCACAGGCACACACATCTCCCCATGATTTTTATAGAAACACAGACAGATTGTTTTGATAACCAAACACCTCATTAGCAAAATACGCAGTAGTTCCCAACAGTTTTTCTTCAGGATCCAGATTTTACATGAAGTGACAACTCCATCAAACGAACATTGTATTAAACAACAAATGAATTATAACAAAATTATTATTTTTTACTTCAAGACAATGATTCACCATATTAATGTTATTATTATTATTATAAGTTTTTATAATTTATTTATATTAAGCCACTAATTTACCATGTTTATTTTTTATAATTTATTATGTTTATTATATTAGGCCAATGATTCACTGTGTTTATTGTTAATATACTTTACAATTTATTAGGTTTAACTTAGCCAGTTTTTACCATGTTTATCCTTATTGCAAATTTGCAAGTGAAGCTGTATTTGTAGTCTCACATTTTCTTTTTCCTTTCATAGTTTTGTTTGTGATTTTTGAGGATGAGGGCATTTCCTCGGGTTGGCATCTGCTTCATTTTACACGCTTTTACAAAATGATTACAAATTAAATACTGTAGCATTTGTTCTGATGCATTGCCTTTGATACCAAACATTTTAAGATGTTCACCAAAACCCATGATAAAAGCACAATCATTTGTTTTGTTTTTTCTGCGGCCCACAACCCTTTCGTAACATAATCTGCTACAGATTTTCAGGTCGTGACCTTCCAATTGGGAACTATGGCTTACCTTAACTATCTGTTGTGGTGATATGGAGAAAGAGAGGTAGAATTACGCGGGGGGATTTAAGCGTCATTTCGGAGGGAAAATATCCAGCAAAGGCTAGTCTCCGATGAGAGGCGAGCGATTGAATCAGAAGCACTCAGGCGAGCAGGGTTGAGGAAAGGCCTGCTCCGTCACTTCCACTCAGCATCCTTCGAGCTTCCCCCCTCCCTGCCCCGGCCTCCCTCCCCTTGACTGACATCAAAATATGGAGCGACAAGCTGTCGGCCCACCGCTGAAATCTGATTAGACATTGATTTCAGCAATCGTTCCCATTGGCCACAACATTTATGCGAATTTGTTTTCTGAGAGCGAGGGAGGCAGGGACCGAGAGAGAGGGAGAAGCCAATGTGGGTTTAACGTGGCAAGATGGCCGTCGGCATGTCAGACTGTAGATCAGAGGAGACACTCTCTCTTATTAATTTCTTAATACATTAGTATGCATATGTATGCATGCTTCGCACGTACAAACCAGGATTAGGACACACACTTCACTGCAAGCAGACAAACAAACACACCCGCACTTCTCGCCGCACATGCATCTGTGAATTTATGAATACTGGAAATTTATATTGTTTTACATAGCAAATTGCACAAGATTTATCTTGTCTCATAGTACATATAAATAATTTTTTACTGGATTTATATTAGATTATTTATAAAATGGCATATATATATATTTTTTTAATTTACACACTTTTATATATATATATATATATATATTGGGGAAAGTTACTTTTAAAAGTAATGCATTACAATGTTGCGATACTTCCTAACGCAAGTAACTTTGGGTTAGTTACTTTTTATGGAAAGTAATCCGTTACGTTACTTTTGCGTTACTTTTTCCCACGCGGGCTGGGCTTGCTCGTATGCCTTAATCTATAAATAAAATTGGCTGATTCTGGAAAAAGTAAAGGACCTTTCACACCGAAAGTGAAATGACACAGTAGAAGAGTGTTCAACACTCTTACTTGAGCAAAAAAAATGAAAACATGCAAAAAATAAACACAAACGTGGTGTTTATCTAAAGTAATTTTTGCTTATTAGTATGGTTAAATTGGATCATCAAAGGTCAGCAGCAGAGACACTGAGGCAGTGAGATTAATTACATGAAGTATATTTGTGTTATTTCAAATATTTCATTACTGCAGTTGGCATTTCAATGTTTTCTTCATTTTTCGTTACCCCCAACAATATTAATAGCATTTGTTTTTTCCTGTGTTTTGTTTTTAGGGTAATGGGGGATGGCAGGATGCTACGACTCCATCCTCTGTGATCTCCCCTACAGAAGGCCCTGGTAGTGTGCACTCTGATACCTCGAACTGATCTCCTCATTGACACGGCCCCTTCTCAAGCTGTGGATAACCAATCACAGAACTACAAAACCACAGACTGACCAATCAGAGACACAGAATAAACTCTCACAGCTAATCCAGAAACATCCTAATGGAATCATCCACAGTGCTTTTCCACAGTGTTTTGGAAGCTGGACATTTCTTAGCCGTAACATCAGTCCACTGCAGTTTTTACTAACAATCTCTCCAATCATATTAAACCAATATGTTTCTTTTATCATTTAAAGTGTACAAGCTGTTATTTTTTTAATTACTGGTCATAACCCCTCTCCATTGTTCTAACCGACCGTCGGCAAAGCTTTAGTGCAGGAATACAACTGATACTTACAAAGGTATATTCATATGATGCTAACCGATGCATTTAACAGGGCTAAATGCTATAGAAGGCAGCTTGGGGAATTCATTGCTGATTTTTTTTATTTTTTATTTTGTATTAATGTCACACCTAGCAATGACCTTAACAAGTCCACATACGAAAGGCAATCCACTCCATTTTGGGGGGTGATTTTTAAATGCCTGGCAATTTATGTCTTTTTTTAAAAACACAAAATGTTATCAATATTCAGTTCACTACAACTATTGAAGAAAGTGTAGAAGACTTAGAAAGGTCTTGTTGGATGCTTTTCTGGCAATTTTTTCATTCAAAAACATTCTTGTATATGACATAGCTTGAGAGTATTTATACATCTCACAAATAAATACTCAGCTTTATTACCTCATTGAAACTCATAGAAAACCAATAGATTTAAAACATTTCTTTAGCTTATAGTGCTCTCACTGACTACCTCTCAACAAAATCACCACCACCGCTTTTTGTCTATTACTTTCTGTCATTCTTCTTTTTTTTTAAATACTTTTTTACTTTTGTTAGTTTGGATTGGTTCCATCTTGTAAGAAATTAGCTCTCGCTCTTTATGTAATCTAATGTATATTTTAACCTTCTAAGAAAACTAAGTTGCTTTGTTGCAACTTTTAAAAGAAAAAAAGAACAAAAAACAACCATAATATTAATAATACAAATAACACGGAGAGTATGGAGAGTACAGTGGCTGTCGGAGGGGGATTTTGTGCTGGATCTCGGGGGACGGAACAGGGAGGGGGAAATACGATCATAAAATTAACACCAAACAGTAAAACTGTTGTAAATACTGAAGAACATTTTGAATGTTGCTCATCTTGTTACTAATTCATGCAAAAAAGAAATAAAAAATTAATAAATAAAAACCCATGATTAAAAAAAAAAAGAAAACCTGTAATGCATAGAGGTTTCAGTATTCAGAATTGTACATTTCAAACCCTGTGTGACAGGGTTCCAACTTTCTTTCTCTTTTTTTTTTTTGTATCGTATGTGATTCTGAAACTGATAAAAAAAAAGTCATACAAAATTTATTTGTGACAGTGGTTCTAATGTATTAAAGATGTTTCGTGTTTCTTTCTAACCAGACTACACCCTGGACTGAAAAGTCTTCCTTGTGGTAGTTATGTGTAATTTCAAACATGAATAAACGGTTTTCCTTTCATGACAGTTTTGATATTGCCTTGTTTGTTTTAATTGCACTTGAAGTGATGATGCTAATAATAATATAATGTAAACAGATTGAAATAAATTGATTAAAGTTATTACATTGGTTTACATACTTTAGCATTGCATACATTAGCACAAACGTTACTTTTTATATGAAAACAACTGTTCTTCTGTTATATGCATACACATGTGTATCCATGCACATATCAAAAAACAAGGTCTTGTTCACTTGCATGAATACCTCTTCATGCCAATTTCAACAAAGTGAAAGATTTATTCTCCTCCAACGCGCATGTATCAAATCAAGCACACACGCCGAACTAAACACAACACCCCATTTTGCTAACGCGTAAGTGCTTGTGTCACATTACTTAGACAATCATACGCCAATATCTTAAATGCATTAGTACACGTCTATGCAAACCACACATGCGCATGACAGAGCTTCTAAGAAGAATTGACAGTCCCCTCATAGAAAGCATGGTTCCCCCTGCAGGCTTGTTCTCTGTCAAAGAGAAAGAGAGGGATTTTAGCATAGCGAGGGCTGCTGGGGCCAAATGAATTATTTGGTTTGATAGGGATCCATGGAACAGCTTGTGAGAAGCTATTCCATGTGGCATGGCGACATGTGACAAGATTGCATTAATAGTACTAATTGTTGCCTGAGCCCTTTGACAAATGCAACTAAATTAATAGCTTCCTTTAATTGGCCTGTTTGTGAATTCGCACTCCAGCCAAAATCCTTTTTTTCTTTTTTACAAATAAACAGGATGTGATCTCTAGACAATGAGTCAAGCTTGAGCTTCCTATGGGAGTCTGGCATTGTCGAGAATGGATAAAGGCTAAAACTAAAAAGGAAAAAAGCTGAAAAATGGAACACATACATCTCTTTAAAAAAGAAAAGAAAAAAAAGTGACAGTTTGGGATGATGTGGTGATGAGGCCTAGTGGTTGGTACACATTCCATAGGGCATGTGGTCGTATTCAAAGGGAACGCTTTCCACTCTTCCATTTGTCTTGTTGTCGACAGATTCAAGTGCGTCAGAAACTGAACGCGCATCTATATACTGTATTCAGTGTAGACAGCGTCAGTGATTATGATGGGTTCTATTTTCTTTTGGTGCGACGTGACGCTCATATCCAATGTAGACGAATGTCAGCCATTTAGCGACTGAATGCCAGTGGGCAGAGCATATGGTGCAATGATGCATAAGTTTTCGTCGATGTCTTGCACTGGAGGCAGTCATATGCAAATATACTTGCTTGTGTGACGTCACATATCCCGGATCACAGATCAAACATCCACCTTATTTTTAGAATAAGAGCAAGTGCAGACATTTTATACTCTTATGCCCTTTCCTAAACAGATGTGGGGCCTCATTTATAAAAATGTTTCATTGAAACCATCCTACATTTGATTTTATGATCATTCCTCCAATGGGTGTACGTGTAATTCAGAGAACAAACATATGCAAAAAAAAAGTGTGTAGGCCTCTTTTAATTCTTTCCCCACCTGCATTTTTGAAAAAAGTTGCCAGCCACCGGCAGAAAGTTTCGTGGCCCCCATAATAATTTGTTGTATGAATATCTGAATGTGCAATATACCAAAAGAAAGAAGAGACTTGAACAGAACAGAAAAAAACCTGTTTTATTCTAGCTTCATGCCTTCTTTTTTATCATCACTTGAATTGAAAAAGCATCATTTTGTGCAAAAAGCTGATAAAATCGTGTTTTTTGTCAAATACTATGTCTGGACGGGATTCAGAACAATATTCAAAACATAGTCGTAGATCGAGTCCATCAACACCCCTAAAGCTTTACAGTCCTATAGCTCGTCCTGGGTCGGCATTTCATTCGGTAACATTAGGCAGTTTTAATTTACATGCTGTTTAATGTTGATGATCGCGTTATTTAACTTATGTATCTGCTTACATATGATGTCGCTTGTTTCTGCTTCTTCTTTTCCTGTGCTTTGATCAGGAAATTCAGTAATCTTTCAGAAGAAACCTAATAGCGCCCTCTACTGTATAACAGTGTTAATTAATATATTAATTAATGTAAAAAAGATTTTTAAACAACTCAAACACACCTATATACATATAGAATGCTGCATTAAACAATTTCGTAAGGAAAAAATAATAATAATAAATCAACCCCATAGTGGATTCTAAGTGATCAAGGGCTTAGCACGTTCCAATTTAGCCTATTGCAAAGGTTCCGCCAGTAGTGGGCACTCATGCAACGTAAGCAATGACGTACATTTGAGTGAACGAGACGGAGGGAAGTTAGCGAGTGAAGGGCATGCCGATTTTGTTCGCAAATGATCTTGAAATTGTGCGCAGCTAATTGGCCTTGTAAACGCCGCCTAAGCTTACCGCACACATAAATAGCGAATGTGTTTAGTAAATTCGGCCCGAGAGTGTGGATTGGTTTAGTAGTAAATGGACCAAAATAGCCATAATAACGGATCTTCTCACCCTAAATAAATGATAAAATATGCACACCAGATAATAGAGCAACAGTGCAGTGTAAATTCGGACTTTCCCAAGACAACTTCATATTAGCTGACAAAAGATATAACCATTACCAAGCTCAGTGTAAGGTCATGCACAGCAGTTTAAACTTAGTAGTGCTTACTTAGACCAGGAGTTTTACAGCACTTTCTGTTCTGACTAATGACCGGATTGGCTTTGCAAGCAGAAAAAGATATAGTGGTTCAAAGGGAAGAATGCCTATTGCTGGAAGACACAGGACTAATCATTTTGCCATGAGAAATTACACTCTTTTTTTATTCTTTTAACACCAAAATGATTGGAAACTGTTTTCTGTTCTGTACTTGTTTCAATAGCTTGTCAAACCATCTGCAAATATCAATCTAGTTTCAAGTCATCGTCATCTTCCCTTTAATTGTGTTTTTTTTTTCTTCTTGGATGGCCGGGAGAGAGGCACAGCGATAAACAGTTTGACCTTCAAATCTTGTTGCAGGTAAACCTATTTAGCATTGCCTCGGTCAACTGCTCCCGGTGGTCAGTGCCTCTAGTAATTAGAGGGCCAGCGCAAATCATATACAGACCTTGAATAATGAAAGCCAATTTAAACAATTCCCCCTCTGATCCTACTAGAATGATTTACCTGCCAATGTGGGCCTTCAATAGCCTCATTTGTTGCATTTGTGTTTTTGTATATTAATGTAATGTGGGCGCTGAGAGGGGTTTGACTGCTAAGAGAGGGTGTGTGTGTCTGTGTGCGCTCATTTAAAGGGAAAAATGTGTTTTTATCCTGACTGGAAGCTGATTATTATGGAAGCCTGTTTCTGCCTCAAGAGTAAAAAAAGGGTAATTGCGACATTATTTCTTGTGATTGCGAGTTTATATCTACCATTTGTGATTTTAGATCTCACAATTTGCATTTATATCTGGCAATTTCATTTCTCATCATTTTGAATTTATAATTTACAATGTGACTATATCAGAGAATGTGAATATAAGAGTGTTCACACTTGTAGTTCGGTTCTTTCAAAAGAAAATGATACATTTAGTCCTGGTTCGCTTAGCGTTCACGCTGTAATTTTTAACAGCAAACCTAAAGATAAAAAAAGGGTTTTATGACACATACAGCAAAACTTGTTGAACTGTGTGCAGGGCTAAATGCGCTCACTGTATCTGTGTACATATGGAGCTGAGAACTTGTGAAGAGCTTATAAACTGTGTAAAAGTGTCAAAAAAACAGCGCTGTAAACCAGAAAAAACATTCCCTGTCACACACAAACGAAGATCTGCGAAGCGACACAGTTCTTATGCCTCATGCCTGTATCAAAATGTGATGCGCAACTTCGCAACTATGGGTACTTCTCAATAATCAAATTGATGCTTCCTCACTGTAAAAAGTATATGATCAATAAGTTGTGACAACATGTGTTTTTACATTGCTCTTCAAAATAAGATTCAACTAAAAGATTCAACTTATTTTTTAAAAGTCAGTTTAATGCAATTTAAGTTGAAATTACTTAAACATACAAGTTGATTGTACTTAAAAAATGTAAGGCAGCAACTTTTTTTTTTACAGTGCTCATTTCCTCACTTCCCCAGCCTTCAGAACGTGACCCTGGAAACAGATAAAACAGCCATCTTGAGGGGCATCTTAATTCTCTAATTGCACCGCAAGGATGTGAGGAATGGGGAGTGAGGACGCTTCCCGAGGAGTCATGAGAGAGGATATACAGTTGTAATACACAATCTGTATTGATTGTGTATTACAATCACAAACTGAGAAGTGTAACCGGTCCTGTTCGACCCTCTCCAAGCGGGATTCGAACCAGGTCTCCAGCGAGGCAGGCAGGGACGCTAACAAGGATGCTAAAGAACGGAGCTTCTAGTGTGCCTCTTGAGGCCAGGGGAGTGAGGTCTACATGCACAGCTCTTACTGGCCTACGTCCGTACACTCAACCCCTCTAAAACTCACTCCCACCCGGGTCACGGCACCAAATGTAGCTGTTCCCACTCGACCTGCACCAAGTGGGATTCAAAATGGTCGCTGGCGTAGGAGGCGGGCACGCTAAATACGTTGAGAAGTACGCTAATATGTTGAGAAGTAACAGGTACGCTTGAGCATTCTGTCTTTTCAAGTGGTCGCATCTTGTGACAGCATGTCCTGTTTTTGGTTCGTTCACATGTCTTTGGTCCGTGTTGCGTTCAAAATTCATCTTTTCAGCGGTCTCGGTCTACTTGTTTGGTGCGCACTAGGTTTCAGATGTCTGCGTTCACACTTATTCAAATGAACCGCAATTACAGAGCAATTGCACCAGGGTTTGTTTTAATCTAACCAAACATGCTAAATCTCACAGTTAAATTTTATATCTCATAACGTGACTGTTTCACAATGTGAATGTCATGCAGTGTTTCTCTCTTTCAAGTGTGGTTTCTCGTAATTGAGACTTTATATAATAGTTTCGAAACATGACTTTGTAAATTGCACTTGTAGTTTCTTTCTTTACTTTTACTTTTTGCCATTTGCCATACTTCTCAAACAAGTTTTTTTTTTTTTTTTTTTACTTTGATGAAAGATTATGAGGGCACATTCATTTAAAATAAATAAAAATAAAGATGTGCACCGATAAATCATTCATAATATTGCGACATTCCATTAAAAATAAGAATTGATAATTTTGAATTCATGGTGATGTGAATTAAAGCAGTGCAGTAGTTTATTAAGCATAATGGATGGTGCAGATCATTAATGTGATTGTTACATGACAAAAACTGCACATTACTGCAGCTTGAACCAGGGAAACATCACAGTTACCACTTATGGACAGTGTTCAACTTCACCCATTTTGGAATTTTGGGAACTATGATCTGTGAAAGTTGTTGTGTCTGAAATATGCTGTCAAAAAAGAGAAGATGTGATTAAAAAGTCTGCAAAAATCAAAGCCATCAGTTGTTATCCCCACCCAGAGTCAGCCCTCTGCCAAAATAAAACAAGATTCACACTTCATAACAACTATTGAGACTTCATTGTGAGTTGTCAGCATCCTCGGTCTGAGCATCACTCTTCCTGGCCGTCTTCCGTCTCTCCTCCCCTCCAAACACTCGGCTGTAAAGGTGAGGACTTAATTGAACCTGGTTTGGAGGTGACTGCAGAAGCCGGCCACACTCGCAGCAATTAACTGAAATGTCAGCCGCTTCTAATTCGAGTTATTCTGTCTGTCTGTGGTGGAAAGGGCTTCCTCCATGGGTCATTGGCTACCAATTTAAAATGGAAATTGACATCCATTTATTCCCATTTTCGCTGCAGACTCCTCCAAAATGAACCATGCCTTTTAACCCAACCGAGGAGATGGAAAAGTAGATCGCAAGAGTCCTTTTTTATTTTTATTTTATTTTGCACTACTCTGAATAATGGATAATGCCGCAGTAATACAGCAAACAAAAGCAGTAGGGAGAACATCATAATTCTCTGGTCCTCCATAACCAGCTAAATGTGTTTAAATCAGCAGAATCAACCAAAGGACCTTTAATGTAAGGGAAATTACATTTGTTAAAGACAATGTCTATTAGGATTGTCTCTAAGGTTCATTAAAGACAACATTTCCCCTGTAAAATTTAGCACGAAAAGCATGCATCATTAAATATGGAAATCCTGAATTTTATTAGCAATCTGCTAGATCTGAGCTGACGCCAATTAAATTAAAAGAAGATATCATTTATTAAGCTAGAGTTCATATTCTGTTAAATATGAAATGTAATTTTCTTCTCGTATTGATTAATTGCTGCTGGTGCATTGTTCAAAGACCCATGTAACATTTCAGCGAAAGGACATTGTTTATTCATTAAAATTTTAAACCATCCTTTTTGCTCGATGCTCCATCCATCTAGTTGCTCCTCAGCTAGAAATAAAATGTCTGTAATTTAAAACTGTAAATTAAAAAATACATTTGAAAGTGTGAAAAGAAAAAGCAAACCTCCTATTTTTCATTAGAGGGCTTTAATATTTCATTCACTCCACTGATGCTATTTTTTCTCGTCTACTTCTCTCTCTTTCACAAACCCACACATATTTAATCAGTCAACTTTTTTTTCTTTTTTTTTTTTAAATGGGCAGCCCTCTGATATTAACATCTAAAAGAATATAAAGATAGCTTCATGAATTAAAATAAGTTACAAAAAACAAACGGCTCCAGTCTGTGTTGCTGATTTGGCAATAGCCTTGTTTTATACTAAATTTACATATAAAATATAAACAATTTATAAATAAATACAACACCTTTCAGAAGTTTGGAGACATTACACAATTTTTTATGTTTTTGAAAGAATTCTCTTATGCTCACCAAAGCTGCATTTATTTAATCAAAAATACAGTAATATTGTGAAATATTATTACAATTTAAAATAACTGTTTTCTATTTTAATACGTTTAAAAATGTAATTTATTCCTGTGATGGCAAAGCTGAATTTTCAGCACCAATACTCCAGTCTTAAGTGACACATGACAGTTTTTGCTGATTAAAGTTTTTGTGGAAATAATGATACCATTCAAACATTTGTGGTAAGAGAGAAAAGGAGAGAAATGAATACAGGATGCATTAAATTGGTCAAAAGTGACAGTTAAGACATTTATAATGTTACAAAAGGTTTCTACTTAATGAATGCTTTAATAAATGTAATAAATACATTTAGTAAATGCAAATAAATTCTGTTCATTGCACTTTCTTTTCATCAAAGAATCCTGAAAAAAAATATCAACATTATCATTATTATTGATAATAATAAGAAATGTTTCATGAGCACCAGATCAGTATATTAGAATGATTTCTGAGGGATCATGTGACACTGAAGACTGGAGTAATAATGCTGAAAATTCAGCTTTGCCATCACAGGAATAAATTACATTTTAAAATACATTCAAATAGAAAACAGTTCTTTCAATTTGTACAAATATTTCGCAATATTACTGTTTTACTGCAGTTTTGAGAGACTTCTTCAAAAACATCCAAATGTTGTAATGCATCCAAGCTTTTGACAGGTACCGAAAAACATGGCTATTGACCAATCAGCAACAAATATTTGAAATTGATCGGTTATTGATGACTGTAATCGATTGCTCTGACTTTGTCTCAGAGCGAGGTGTTTATTTATTCATTTTTTTCATCCGGCTATTTTGTCGAGTCTAGACAGATGGAGCGGATCTTTGACAGGTCCTGATTCACCTCTCGTACGGTTTCGTTGAACTATAAAAACATCAACAGCAATGTGACACACAGGACACTAGTCAGACTTCCCACTTGCCCACATGTAAGTATTCCACACACCATCATTTTCCAGAAGCTACCCTGCAGCCTGAGGAAGGGGACGGGGAGGGCGAACCGAGTGGAGATGTGTTGATTGGTACTTGTTAAAGTATGATGTATGGCCCTCTCGGAGAGTACAGCTATCTGGAAGTCATTACAGTGGTCTCTCTTATTCTCCAACCAAAGTGAACTCTACATTTTAAAGGAGAATGTCCAGCCCTTTAATATCTGAATATAAATGGAGTGGTTATTTTAGAATGAGTGTGTGATTTATTACAGATACTTTGTCAAATTAAGTATACTTTGGGGTTGGGAGTTCGACTGAGCTCTGAAGTTTGCCGCTGTGGTTCAATTCACACTTTGTTCACTGTTGTAGCGTGTCACCGTTTGATTAATGTGACGGAGGACATCCGGGCTGCTGGATAAGAAGGATATGATCCCTGAGTTTCTGTCATGGTTGAATGTCTAATATGATCATATTTGGGTGGTGTGTACAGACACATGGACACACGTGGTTCCAGAAAGCATTTTCCGAAGAAGACAATGCAGAAGGGGTCACCCTTGAGTTATCATTTTACCCTTGATCAAGGACAGTTAACCAAAAAACACCCTCATGTCGTTCCAAACCTGTATGAATGTCTTCTACACAACATTAACTGTAGCCTACATGGATGCTCTTCAAAAATTATATATCGTATAGGTAACACTTTACAATAAGGTTCATTAGTTAACATTAGTTAACTACATTAGTTAACGTTAACTAATAATGAACTGCATTTATACAGCATTTATTCATCTTTGTTAATGTTAATTTCGACATTTACTAATACTTTATTAAAATCTTGTTAACATGAGTTAATGCACTGTGAACTAACATGAACAAACAATGAACAGCTTTATTCATATTAACTAACATTAACAAAGATTCATAAATACTGTAACAAATGTATTGTTCATGTTAGTTAATACATTAAATAATGTTTAATAAATGAACCTTATTGTAAAGTGTTACCATCGTATATATATATATATATATATATATATATATATATATATATATATATATATATATATATATATATATATATATATGTTAGGGCTGTAACGATTAATCGCGATTAATCGCGATTAATCGAAATCCTAAATAAAAGTTTGTGTTTACATAATATACAGTATGTGTGAGAATTGTGTATAATTATTTTGAATATATAAATACACACACATGCATGTATATATTTGAGAAATATTTGCATTTATATACTGCATATATATTTTTATATGATTTATATTACATATAAATAGAACTATTTTATATATAAATAACACATTTTTATTAAATATATACATGCATGTGTGTGTATTTATATATATAAAATAATTATACACAATACACACACATTTATTATGTAAACACAAACTTTTATTTTGGATTTCGATTAATCGCGATTAATCGTTACAGCCCTAATATATGTATATATATATAGCCTATATATATATATATATATATATATATATATATATATATATATATATATATATATATATATATATAGGTGAATTCAACTTAAAGGTGAAACTAATATATTATATAGACTCATTACATGCAAAGTGAGATATTTCAAGCCTGTATTTGTTATAATTTTGATGATTAGGGCTTACAGCTTATGAAAACCTTTTAATTTGGGGTTTTCATAAGCTGTAAGCCATAATCATCAAAATTATAACAAATAAAGGCTTGAAATATCTCACTTTGCATGTATGAGTCTATATAATATATTAGTTTCACCTTTTAAGTTGAATTACTGAAATAAATTAACTTTTGCACGATATTAACATTTTTCAAGTTTCACCTGTATATATGTAAGTGACGTGTAACGGTTCATGTATTCATTCCGACAGTCAGGCGATGAATACATTCAGTCACAGGCGATCCACACTACAATCCAGAAGTGGGCACGTGTGGTAATGCAACGCTGTTTGCTAACCGTCACAACAGGAAAAAGAGCAGAAGAAGAACAGCGCATGTGCAAATAACTTCATCACATGAAAATAAGTCCTCTAGATAGTGCGCATGCGTCGAATGCATCTTTTTGCGCTCACAGGGAAAATGAGTAGGCCTATACTTTGAAAGGCTCACAAACTCAGTGAAACAGCACGGAACGTGAAAATTAAGCATAGGAGGGTTGGACTTAAGCTTTGAATGTATACATGTAGTGGAGCAAATTGTATCACCTCTAATGCACATGTTTTTATTAATTTTATTATTCTATTTATTTTGTACTTTTATGACAAAAGTTGTATAGCTGACAGTGAGCAAATGCCTTTTTTTTTTTTTATCAGACCTTCGGAAAAATAGGACCTGTGCAAGAGTACATTCTGTTTACTGATTGGTCCTTAATACACTAAAGGAGGCTGGAGGACCAAATGCCACTAGCTGGAACAAACTGTAATTTACACAATTGTCTGTTCAAAATAAATGAAAATAAACCTAGCGTTGGGGATTTGTTGATTTTTCTGGTAACACTTTAGTTTAGGGTCAAATTCAATATTAGTTGCTTATTAGCATGCTTATTACTAGGATATTGGCTGTTTAATAGTAATTATAAAGCACATATTAATGCCTTTTTCTGCATGACCTTATTCTACATCCCTTAATCCTACCTAATAGCCAAATTTAACAACCCTAATAGCAGTAATTAGGGGTTTATTGAGGCAGGGTTGATGCCAAGCCATACTAAGACTTCAGATGACGCCAACTCTGAATCAACACAACTGCCAAAATTTCTATAAATTGTAATCATAATGATCACAACTTGTAATAATTGCTTTAAAGAGCTCATTATTTCTGTCTAAATGAAGACCTGAAGTAGAACGGTCACATTTGCTCTATTACAAAACAGGCCCAGCAGAGGTTGTACTTCCTTCAAAAAAATACAACCTACCACAGGTGCTCAGTCATTGAGTCTGTTCTCTGCTCTTCAATAACTAAGTTACATTTCAATCTAATACTCATGTAAAGATATATCAAATGGGTTGAGATGATTTGAAATATAGAGCACGTTGTATGGACGACTTTTACGCTCGTTTTTGTTTCTGAAATATTCTGCCCCCATTTATTGTAATTACAGAAAAGAGCAACCTGTTAAATTCCTGAAACTGTCTATTTTCATACTGAAGTTTTGTGTGCGTTGTTTCTTTAACCTCATGTTTTCTGCTATTCAATGGCGATACAGTATGAAACGAATTCCTCAAGCTTTGGTTCTGTGGTGATAAATAAAGATTCGACTGATGTATTTTCCAGGTGTGTTTTTTAGGCATTCACAACTTCAAAATAAAGGCTGCAATACAAATAGTTATGAAACACTTGCTAATGTCCACACGATTAACATGAAGTTCTCTTTTGAGAATCCAATTAAAACTTTTGAGCTCTGAAACACCACGTTTTGTTTTCTTCACGCTTATGTAAATAGCTGGACTAATTATCACATGCCACAGTCCCCCTTCTCTAAACGCAACATTTTCAGCAAAACCCTTCAACAACAATCCAGGATCTCTCACCTCCAACCTTGAGCTATCCTACATGCTATAAGGCTGCAGACGTCGTGTGAGGGAGAGGAGATAGTGTACACCGTTCATGGGGACTTATCTGTGAGTTTTGGGCAATGGGAGATCTGTGAAGACTGGTGACAGTAGACAGGTGTTCCCTTTACCTCTCAACACAGGGTTGTCAGGCAGCATAGCAAAGCCTTTGTGCTCTTAAAGTGCAGTGACATCACAGACACATCACTGAATCTGACTTTTCCCCCTTTTTATCTCAATTTTGCCCTATATTTACTTCGATTTTTTTTTCTCAGCAAGGATTAGTTGACACCAAAATGAAAATTCTGTCCTTATTTTTTTTACCTCGTTTCAAACTTATGCTAGTATTTTTCCATGGAACACGAACACACACACACACACACACACACACACACACACACACACACACACACACACACACACACACACACACACACACACACACACACACACACACACACACACACACACACACACACGCATGCACACAGTTTTTGTTTCACTGTTATTGAGGACATTTTATAGACTAATAAATATAGTGATGGGCAACGATTAATCGTTATTAAAGTAAAAGTTTGTGTTTACATAATATATGTGTGTGTAATGTGTATAATTATTTTGTATATAAATACACACATATGAATGTATATATTTAAGAAATATTTCCATGTATACACTATACATATATTTACACATAAATAATATTTTATATATAAATAACAAATTTTTCTTAAACATACATGTGTTTGTATTTATATATACAATATAATTATATAAAGTACATACACATATATTATGTAAACACAAACTTTTATTTTGGATTCGATTTATCGCGATTAATCGTTGCCAAGCACAAAAATAAAATAAAATTAAAAAAAAGACATAGAATAACAATTTATATATAGGCCTATATATATAAATTATTCTACTTTTTTTTTTTTTTTTTAGTCTCTACAAATCTTCTCATGCTCATATAGTTCACAGTGGCGACATGATGTCAAGCTGCCTCCAAAATATAGTACTTATGGTACAGATCTGATGTCAATAACATCACAGACTTAAATTTGCACAGACATTGTGGAATGAGCGAGTAATTTAAATGTTTAGGTGAATTATCCCTATAATCAAATCTATCATTCTATCAATTTATTCCCTTTCCTAACTAAATAAGGACACTGACATTTATTGTACTAGGAGTGTCTGCATGGCAATATAGTGTTTCTCACAATTTGGCACGTTTTCATATTTTGTAATAAAGAGATATTGGTGGTGGGATCCGTAGATTTGCTTTCCGAATTCCCCTCGCGCTTCATTTATATTTCATATTTTGTGTTTCACGTGGAATTAACAGCTGTGATTTGTTTTTGCCATCTGTAAGCTATTACTTGGACTTTATTTGGCTTTGTAACGATGGCGTGTTTTCGTCTTTGCATCTCTCTCGACAGGCGCAGCAGATCTCTGACAGGTGCTGAGGCTTTTGCTCAGGAGACTTGGAGAGTTGAGTTACTACTGCATTATTCAACTGAGCTTGGATAAACAAACAAGGCTCCTCCGCCAAACAATGCGCTCTAACAAGGCAACACTGTGTAGTACAGGCCCCTGTGCTATACTGTACTCACAATTTTCATTTAAAAAAGTCCTCCCTTCTCTGTAGATATCACTGAAAGTCCTCCTCCCCCCTTCATCCCCATCTCTCCCCACATCCTGGCTTCTCCGGCTTTGGTCACACTGCACCCAATTTGTTTTTTAAATCCGATCTCTAGGACTGGCTGTCCACACTGTCATTTTGCAAGTGATTAAATCCAATCTGTTTGTTCAGACTGTGTCGCTTATATCTGGTATATCTACATGGGTTGCCATAATGACTTAACCCTTTAAGTGTCACCCCCCTTTTTTTGAATATACATGAAAATGCACTTTCCGAACTTAAATGTTTGTAACTCAAGAATGCTTTGGAATATGGATGTAAGATTGGTCTTGTTTTAAAGAAGAAAATTGGCAGATTTTTGTAGAAGTGAAATAAATTAAGAAAGTGTAACAGAAAAAAAGTTATAGAAGTTTGAGTTTATGAAAATAAAATAAAATAAAAATTAATTATTCATATTTTATATAAAATATATTTTTTCAAAACCCTGGTGACTCTAAAACTGCACAAAAATCAAAGCCAAAAATCTGAACAAGTTGTGGTTTAAATTTTATGGTGATATCTCAAAAAATGAGCTTTCAGTAAGATTATGTTTGGGCGCAGTACCACACTTTTTCACTAGTTGACATTACTGCCCATATAAGGGCGCCTGTATTTCCATATATGGTTTTTCTTTATTTCTAAAACATTTTCAGACCTTTTTTTCTAAAATAATTGAACAAATGCTATCTTTTGAACTCTTGGCATGAAAACAAACTGAGGTTTCTACCATTTTTTTCATGATTTTTCATGTTCATCACTATTTCAAAATAAAGGACTGAACACCTTAGGAGTATGAAAATATTATTGTTGCAAATTGATAAATTACAGCTCCTCTGTAATATATTTTGAAAATCAGTCACCAAATATGAAAACTAGAGATTGTAAGCTTTCAAATGATATATAGTTTGTCAATATTAGTTTAGGTTTAGTATAGGATATTACTATTTTAAATATGTAATGAATTTGGGCCCACCGGTGGGCCGGTGACACTTAAGGAGTTAAGCTCAGCATGGTGCTAAGAGACTCAAACAACATATGAGAGTATCTGTCATTGTGGAAAGAGAAGAGGGAAGATTTGCAATCTGCTTATTTGCATCATGAATGGAAAGCTCGTAAGGTGCATGCAGCAACGTGAGCTAGAAGCTGTATTTTACATATTTATAGGTCTGTCCTTGTTTTTTAAATGCAGAAATAAACTATTTCCAGTGAAATACAAGTAAATAAGTCACAAAGTGAGGTAAACTGTAAAACTATTTGCACTGTATTTATGATTACAATCATAAACTCAAATAATACGATAACAAATACTAGTCTGCAACATCAACCGGCATAACAGACTGTTTTCATACAGACTGTAGTATCAGAATATAGTTGTCAGTCTATTTGAGAGCTTAATATGGTTACGGTTGTAAATCATGCGAATATATACTTTAAGTTTATAGTGACAACAACCGTATTCTATTTTCAACATTGAAGTAAGATATTCACACGACCTCACTCGATATACGATATCATAAGATTTGTGCTAAATCGTATATTTTACGAGATGCCCAATTCGTATGAATTTTTACGAATGACCTACCCATGACCCCGCCCCTAAACCTACCCATCACTGGGGTTTAGACAAATCGTACGAATTTGTACGAGTGAGGTTGTATGAATTTGTATGAATTAGCCACCTCGTACTCTAATTCGTATGAATTGGTCGTGAGATAGCGTTGCATATTTCCTGTGAATGTGTGAGTTTCTGTGAAAGTGCAAGATTCATTAGCTGTAAATAACTAGAAGAAAAAGTAAATGTTATCACCATTTGCACTTCAAACCAGTGGGTTACAGTAATAAATTAAAGTGAAACTATATGTAACTTTAAACTTTTGAGTTACTTCCGGAGGAACATTGCTTTGGTCTTTCGTGAGTTTTGCTTCTGCTCTTCTATTCTGCGCGGATGAATCTGATGGTTTGAGGTGCACACTGTACCTGTGCATGGATAGATGATCGACTTCAGTGTGAATATCACTAGTGACATCAAAACTCCCACAATAATGAAAAATAGCCATATGTTTTATGGTCATATTGAAGACGTAGAAGCGTGAAAACAAGGAAGCATCAATTTGAGTATTGAGAAGAAACCCTCTTCTCTTATGTGATGACGTATTCACCGGCGCAAGGATGGGACAACCTGTCATTCACTCACATGAGATCACAGCAAAAACATTCTCCATTGATCCAATAAAATCCCAATGGACAAAATCCCTGCCCAATATTTTTTCTTGTTCGAGAAGCCATCTCACTCGGATATAGGCTACGTCAAAAACGTAAGACATAGGTCAGTGGAACAAAAAAACACAAGGTCTAAAGACGAGATTTTTCTCCTGTCTAGTTCATGGAAATACATACAAATACAATCAAAAGTAAAAAGTTAAAAAAAGAAAAAGAAAATACATTCTCTGTGTGTGTACGGAACTTTTTTTTTAATTCCACCTTGCAGCTTATTTCTTACAGCTATTTGAAAACTGTTTGTATGCTCCTGGAACGGGGCAGTTTGAGAGTCAATGTTATGTGGTTCTCAATCTCAAACACTGACCTACATCTGATTTATACTTTCTTAATTATGAATATGTTTTGGTTCTTATTTGTAAACATCCAATCCTCTGTCTTTTTACTGCAAGCAACTAAACAGATTTGAGACTAATGAAAATATTTTGCTTGAACAAAATCTTTTATTTTCTCTTTCCTTTTTCATCTCTTACTCCTCCTAGTAGTCATCAGGTAGCAATTTCACCTCCTTCTAATACCATCTCAGTGATACTTGTCCTCTTCAGCGGCTCATTTGTTCACTCTCTCTCCTTCTTCAGTGACCTTCTCTTTTTCCTCTTCCTTCGTTCCGCTTTTATCCTTCTACCTGACATCCCCGCTTACAGTGCGCTGGTCTAGTTTTCGCCATAATAACTTAACACTTCAGATCGCATTAGTCCGTGTCCCCACAACAAGGCAGCATGACCTACGAAGTCAAAGAGCACACTCTTCCGTTTGCCTGCAGTAGCTATTTATCAAGACAGCCCAGGGCTTGCTATGATTCAGCCCAGAATAAATCCAGATGAGAGCCCACAACGGTGACCTGTAGCTGCAGTTCCTCTGCAAATGTCACATGAACCTGCTGACATGTAAACCACAAAGCTGAGCATTTCGGTGGAATGGAGTTTGGATGTTTCTAGATAATTATGAATTCTTCTAAATATAGAAACAAGACAAGCAGAAAATGTACTGTATTCAAATGTCATATTAGGCATGACTTTTCATGACTACAGTACACTTGTTTTAACATTTTGCAAATAATTAAGTGCACAAAAGGTTTTTTTTTTTGTCTTGAGAACATTAAATATGTTTTGCTATACCTACACTCTTAGAAGAAAAGGTTCTATATAGAACCTTAAAAGGTTCTATATAGGCGCTACGTATTTGGAACCCCTAAAAGGTTCTATCACTCTTAGAAAAAAAGGGTTCATTGGGGTTCTATATAGAACTGTACTATAACCAGTTTCAGCTTGATTTTGTCCAATACACAAAATACATTTGTGTAACCTAAGACAAAATAATAATTTCAGCCCTTTCTATTGCTTGACTGTAATAAAAAATACTTACAATAATTTTTCTTTAAAAAAAAAAAAATACTATTGTAGTTGACATTCGTCAACCCTGTAACCCAAGCTCAGCCATTCAACTCTGTTTTTGTAGAAAAAAAATATCGAACAAATATTTATGTTCAAGTTTTGGAAAACATAGGAAATGCGAATTTGTTCCAAAAGTAGCTAGTCCCTATTGACAGCTTAACTTATGGCGGCCCTATTTGTTTTTTTTTTACATTTAATTTATTCTTTTATTTAATACACACTACCATTCAAAAGTTTGGGGTCAATAGGATTTTTTTAAATTAATACTTTTATTTAGCAAGGACACATTTTTATTAAAAGACAGTAAACACAATTAATGTTATAAATATTTATATTTCAAATAAATGCTGTTATTTTTAACTTTTTTAAAAGATCTTGATTTTTTTATCATGGTTTCTAATAAATTACATTTTAAAACTATCTGAAAGTTAATAATACTCTATGTAATAATGTAATATTCTATATAAAATAAGATTCTAATGTAATAATATCAAAGTGTTATATAATATAATAAGCACTACTTTCAAAAACAGAAAAAAAAAAAAAACCGTAACACTTTTGCCATTCAAGGTGTACAAATGAGGAGAGCATCGTAGCTGGATAATTATTTCGGATGACTGAATGACAGAGAGAGAATGAGATAATAAGGAGAAGCCCAACACCTACAAGACACATAGAGAGAAGCATCTAAGGCTCAGCTGCTGCCGAACCCTGAGGAAGTCATTACAGGACCTGTGACCTCACTGGTGCAGTCCCTCCGACAGGCCACCCACTGGCATGATGTCATACTTCACATGTCAGGCCTCATCAGCACTCTGCTGGCCATTGGAGACGATCGAGCAGCACGGCACAAACCAGGAGGACGCCATTATGACAAAGACAATGTGTTAATATCAAACACGCTGCAACTGACAACAGCAGCTTTACTCTGGCCCCGAGACACAATGTGTCAGAATCTAAACACTGTGTGAGACAAAGTGCTGGGATTTTATCAAGTCATTTTTTTGATAGCTAGCACATGCATTGTGTGTAAAGGTATACACCAATCAAGGTGCAATTGACAAAAAAGACGTCTATTTTAGTATAAGAATATCATAAAATTTACGAAACATTAAAGGCATCTAGTTTTCATCTAGAAGTCACCATGAGTTCATACTGATCAGTACTTGTGGGAGAAGTCTCGACTCCTTCAAAATATTCACTGACTCACTTCACTGCCCACTTCTCTCTCTTTCTTTTTTTTTTACTCTATCTTGCTTTCTCCCTCTAAATCCTCTCCAATGTGATCTGATACACATGTCTACATGTGACTGCCAGGCTCCCAAGGGTAATGGAGTGGGGTCCAGGGTCTGCCAGCCCTGAATCCAATATTTAAACTCATTTGTAGTCAATGTCACCACCCCTGCATGTGCAGCGGTGCAGAGCAGCAGGAAAACCCTAGAACCAGTGCTACTTACTTCAGCTTCGGTTTAGAGCAACAGACATAATGCATGCTAAAGTGTATCATTCAATTTATATTTTGGGTTAAATACAACTTATTTTATCTTTGGTGCTTAATTGATAGCCGGTCGCAAATGCTAGCAATAAGTTTTATTACCCATAATAAAATAGGTAAATAGCAGAACATTTAATAAATTAATGTATAATGATTTAACCTGTTAAAGGTGGGGTATGTAATTATCTTTTTTGGCCATTTTTTCAAAACCACTTAAAATCCTATTCCTAACCCACTTACAGCCACTGAGTTAGAAGCACTGAAATAAAAAATAAGCAATTTAATCATCTGTGGAGCAGGCAGGACTAAAAAAACTCCAGCCAATCATTTCCAAGACCACCTAGAATCATTGGACAGTAAGTGCGTCAATCAATCGGTCGTACCATTGATTGGTCCATGTTCTTTGAATGGGTGGAGTCAAAGGAAAGAAGGTAGGACCATTTGAGTTGTGTATTTTCAAAATCTACTGGCCGTTTTGCAAATCACATACCCCACCTTTAATCTAAAGCATTTCTTGAAGATTAGCTGAATAACTGGCTTTGGGCCGACATATTTAGTTATATTTAGTTGTTTGCAATATATGCTAGTATTAATGTTGCATTTCTAGGGTTCTCAGAAGTGGAAGTCGTCATAGATGGGTAAACCTCTATAGTGGAAGTATAGTAAAGTATAGTATTGCATTATAAATGTATATTAAATAAAACAATTTAATTAAACTATAAAAAACTTTAGTAGATTTCCAATGTTGATAACTGTGAAAATGTGTCATTTAAAACAGCAAATGAGCTGATCTAAAATCCATTCAAGGTATTTTTACTATGAAATTGATCATGGACAATGCATGACAATAATGCATAGGGCTGTCAGTAGATTAAGCGCGATTAATCGCACACTTATCATCTGGCCATACAGCAGTAGGATGTTTTGACGTTCAGTAAGTCTGTATTTCAGCGCGATGTGTGAGGGCTCGCACTAACTAACCGGTTAGCCGTCACTTCACCTCAGCAAATTCCAGCTGTACTTGCCATCTCTGCCGTGTTTGTGCTTTTTTTCGGGATTATTTCATACAATTTAATACACCCATTACCTCGCCCACCCCTTTGGATCCCGTCGTTGTCGTCGAGTATCGTTCGAGAGAACAACCAGCGCTGTATTCCAATTGTTCTCCTCTGTGAACATGCACTAATGGATGTCAGACAATTTTGTTACTTTTTGGAGTTTTCAGATTTAAAAATGTCTATAGATATAAAGGCTACACTCGTTCTGCGGTACCTGTTTGTCATTACCTTGTTTAGCTCACCTCTTATAAGCCTGGTTTTCACATTCAATCACTGCATAGTTTTGTATGTGTTGCACTGCATCTCAGAGCATTTCTTTGGTTCCCTGTATTTTGGTTTCTTGGACTCTCCGCCTGCCTATGGATTACCCGTTTGCCTTGTGTGTTTGTTTGTTTGAACTGCTGACCTGGACTTTGACCTATTGCCTGTTCATTTGTTTACGTTTCTGGATTGTCCGCTTCTGATTAAAGCTGCATTTGGATCTAAACTTTCTGGTCTCTGAGCAGTTCGTGACAGTACCGTTGCTCTGGAACAGATTATAATATGTTTATGTACCGTCAGATGAAATCCTGCAGGTGTCGGTGCTTTCTCCGTCCATGCAATAAATGCACATCCTTGAATGAGCGTGGATTTCTAGCGTATTTACTTGAACTTCATAGGTAATATATCTATGTTTTGACCCATTTGAGATGCGGCCAAAATCAGAATTTAAAATGGACTGAATAATAAAGCTCTCAACGAACTTGACGAGCGATGCCGCGCTGACGGACCATAGACTGTAAAAAAGAGTGACTGACATGTGCACATAATCACGGTCACACGCACTCTCAGAGTAATATTGTAAAGTTACTGCATAATACATTTTCAACTAGCAGAATAGCTGTACAGAATCACGATACACAGTCTTACTTGTAGCTATGTCTTTTAATTATTATAATATTTTGAAGGGCAAAAACAGGACCTTTTAATTGGCATTCTGATTTTAATCATCAACTGTCACTTTAGCGCGAGGCCCTGTGCAGTCGCAGACTTGGTACTGTGAGTAGCATATAGCATTAGCTCCCAAGCCTGAGCTAACTTCATAACGTCAAGCTAGGTGGGCGTGGTTTCAGATAGCCAGGCTCCTCAGCTCCGCCTCTTAGCCCATATTCTGTTATCCGGGAGTGACGAGCGGTGACGCGAGTACAAGATGGCGATGGCCGGCTCCGCCCACTTTAGGCTTCAAAAATGCTCTTCAGAAACCTATGGGTGATGTCACGGACACTACGTCCATATTTTTTTACAGTCTATTGGCAAAACATTGGACACAGTTAGCTTATGTGCCTCAGCAAGCGCTCTGTGTTAAAGCTATTTGTCTTATTTAGAGTTGTCTGTCCTGAAATAATACAGCAATCACAATACATTATTATGGTGAGCAAACAAGCATTTCAATCGTGTTTCTCCCTGTCCTAGCTACATCATTGGTGTCATTTGTTTGGGAGCAGAGCATGGTGAGATTGTGGGGTTCGCGGAGGGGTTAGAGACGGGCTCTGCTTTATCTCTGCCTTTACCCAAGTGATCCAGCACTCTCTCGCTGGGATCAAAAGCCTGTGCTGCAGCGTCTTCTATCCTCCATTGCCTGGCCGAGAAGCAGGGCACTCGTCCTAGGAGTAAACTGGATGAGCGCTTTAATTTTTTTCCCGACCTCCATAAAGAGATTTCGAGGTTGGGGAACAAACCATTCTTGTCCAGGCTCTTCAGTCCCCAGGTCTATACATACTCAGAAATTAGGGGATTGAAAGAGTAGGGGTTTGGGGTGATGCCCAAGGTAGAACAGACGCTTGTGAGCTATCTGTCTTTTAGCACGGCATCATCTTTGAAGGCCCCGCCGTAACCCACAAAGCCGCGCAGAACATCTTCGACATCGGCATTGACAGGTCAGGACGGTGCATGTCTGCAGATGAAGTCCATCTTGCAGGCGTACCAGGCGGACTTGCTTAGAGATCTCGACAAATTTGAGGTGGGGCCTGATGCAGTTGAAGAGTTGCGTCGGGTCACGGATTTGTTTCTCCGGGCAACCAAGGAGACGGCCAGAGAAATTGGCCATTCTATGGCAGCCAGTGGCATCACACTTCTGAGGGCAGGCACCTCCAGAATGGAATGGTTTACACCTCAGCATACAGTGCCCATTCCTCCTCGGTGCCCTCAGGATGCCATTCTGCTGATCCCACTACCCTCAGTGCTTTTGGCGCAGCAGTTTCCAGCGAGGTTATGTCTCAGTGTCTGCCACAAGATATTGAGTCACTAGGACGCTCGCATCCTCCAAAGAGGATATTAGAGCAGTCAGTTCTGTTGTTCTCTGACGATTCAAGAGACTGGTTCCCTTAGTAGACCATCTGGCAGCATCGGAGCTTCTGCCAAATGTGTCACAATGGGTCCTGCAGGCTGTAAAAAGAGGCTACAGAATCCAATTTGGGTCTCGGCCGCCTCGATTCAACTGGGTTCTGTTCACAGTGGTAGACCTCGAACAGGCTATGGACATTGAACAGAAAGTAAAACTCTCTTGGGCAAGGAGGCCATAGAAGAGAGAATCCATAAGAGAGTTGGGGTTCTACAGCCGGTACTTCATCCTTCCAAAGAAGAATAGGGGTTTGCCTTTGATTTTAGATCTGCGCCATCTGGATCATTCAGTGAAGAAGCTTAAAATGTTGGCTTTGAAGCAGATCATGACTCAAATCAGATCCAAGGACTGTTTTTTCACGATAGATCTCAAGGACGCATACTTACATGTATCCATCCTTCAACAACACAGGAAGTTCCTGAGGTTAGCTTTTTGGGGGTGAAGTGTATCAATATGGGGTTCTTTCCTTCGGTCTAGCTTTATCACCCTGCACTTTCACAAAAGATGATTGGCTAATCTTAGCTCAATCCAAACAGATGGTGGTTTGGCATCGAGATGTCATTCTCGCCAACATGAAAGAGTTGGGGTTAAGGCTTAATGCCAAGAAGAGTGTCCTTTCTCCAACATAGAGAAAAAATGTTCTCGATGTGGTGAGGAATTCAGTGACGATGCAGGCCCGTGTATAGCCTGCTTCTATCCTCACGGCCGTGAACGGGATAAACTCACTGTCCAACAGTTTCATAGACTGTTGGAAGAGCAGACATCCTGTCGATGCAGGGGCTGAGGCCCGAGGTGGTGGAGCTCATATGGAGGGTGTTCGGTCAGGCAGAAGTGGACTTGTTTGCGTCTTAATACACGACACACTGTCTGCTCTGGTTCTCACTCACGCATCTAGCTCCGCTGGGGTTGGCCAAGGTTACATCTGTACACATTTCTCCCGATTGCTGTGCTCATGGAAGTTTAGGAGAGAGTCCGATTGGGACAGGCTCCATCTATTACTTGTAGCCCCGTTCTGGGGTGCGTTTCCCGTACAACTATATAGCTCACTGCTTAACTACCATAGTACGATGCATCGTTGGAGAAATCAACTAGCTCGTCACGACTGTTTCCCGAAACCGTATGTCGTAAAGTATCGTTCAACCACGTTGGTTTATGACGTCTCGCGCGTGGTGGACTAATAAATTATTTTAATTCATCTTTTTGAGATCGAATTAACGCTAGATTTTGTCATATAAGTTACAGACATGTCATCTGAAGATCATTTCTAATTTTTCTCAGTTATTTTGCTTTATTACCAGACTCAATATTTGGCTCGTTCTTACATAGTAGAGCACGTTCGCACATGCGCAGTCTTCAAAAACGGTGTTTTAAATCTCTTGACAAACTAAAAGACGTAAATTACATTTGTATGTATTCTAAATAAATAACACGGGTTGTACTGAATGTCAGCTTGCTTATTTTGCTAAAGATAAGGATTTGTTCAGTCTACATCTCATGTAAACTAGAAACTCTGCTTCTAACCACAGCTCGAGAGCTGTCGTTCCAACCACACAAGTTTGCGATGCTGTTTGCGAACGTTCGTTGGAACGATGGTTTCGGGAAACACCAAATCGTTGAACTATGCTGATAATGACGGAACTTGCGACCATAGTTGGCTAACGATGCTTTCGGGAAACGCACCCCTGGCCGGCCCAAGTGTGGTTCTCGGACCTTGTGTATCTCCTTTACGTCACTTCCTTGGAGATTCCGACCTTCTGTCTAAGGCAGGGGGTGCAGTCTTTCACCCCCGCCCAGAGTTGTGGAAGCTGTGGGTATGGCCTCTGAGGGGCCCCAACTCCTAGACTCCGGTTACACAACTGATGTTGTTGAGACCATTCTTCACTCAATTACCCAGAGTCGCATGAAAAACACATACAGAACCTATTTCGTCGTAATCAAATATTTATTTGGCTTCATGTTCCATCTGTAGAAACATTTCTCTCCGTTGTTTTAATGCGGAATCGTGCGGAACTCAGAACAAGGAAATGAACACAACATCGTCATTCGGAAGGGCAGGTGTTATGATCACATGATATAATTACGATTGATCGTGTCCCGTGTGAATAACTCCGTAGAGATCTATTGTTTAGTTTTAAAAAGCGTCAACGTGATGTACATTCACTTCACTTAATCACGCTCAGTCTGAAACGCCCTTAACAGTCGTAACCCAAGACGTTTTCTTTACACTAGAGCGGTTTTGGGCTGATTGTTAGAATGAATTCGCTTACTGGATCATTGGACTGTAAACTTTAGAATTTAGCGGCTTAAAATGATCTGATCACAAACAAAAAAGCAAAATCGAGTTAAAGGGTTGGAATAGACATTTCCATCTACCAGGGACACAGGTGCTTGCACCATTGTAGATGGTCAGTGATAAACCCTAAGATAGTATAACTGATGCAAATTACTCAATTTAACATGCTTCAGTAATGTATTTGCATTAAATTATTTTAATGTGTTAAGGATATTTAATTAATCGCATCCGTTAACGCATTAACACATTTATGTTGACAGCCCTAATTTACAGTATACATATTTATATTATATACATTTTATATTTATGTAATAATACAAAATGCTTGTCTCCCTAACATTTTTTTAAACTTCTTCTGGTCTGCTAAAATCCATGAATCTGTGTTCATGTATTGCAGATGAGCATATTTGTGCGTGTCTGCTTTTGTAAATACGTGTGTGTGTGTGTGTGATGATCGGGTCTCTGGAAGGCTGCTCTATACTCCGTCTGCTTCCTGGTGGCGTCTGGGACTTCAGGTTGTAGAGGCTCCAGGATCAGGTTCCCTCTGTAGCCATTGTCACTTGCATGGATTTGACTAATTCATCTTGCTAATGGCTTGTGGCTAAGTTGAGCACTATTATTGTTTTTTTACCTTCTCCTTTTTTTCCTTAACATTTTCAACATAAGCAACTGTTCCCCCAATGTTTTACTGATATAACACATTTTATCACTATTACTCCTAAAAACAAAATTGTAAGGAACCCTTAGCAATCTAAGTAGTAATTTTAAACTGTCATTGAAAGCTGTTTGTGTGTATGGCCTTCAATAATGATCAAATGATGTTTAAAGATTTTTTTTTTCTGCATGTAATTGTGCTTACTAAAAATTCACGCGTTACAACTCAACCCATGGCAGGATGTTAGTTTGTTTTTGCCTTACAACAAGTCTTACAAGTCTTATTAGAAGTCTAAGACCAAGACGTTTACACAACAACAATGTACAGTACAAAAAATGTAAAAGTTTTTCCTTTGCATTTTATTACGTACAGACGACAACACGATTTCCCTTCACACAGATCCTCGAAATGACATATATATTGTAATTTAATTTAATTTTTCTTTACATTTTTCTATCTTTAATTCTCAATTTAAGAAGAGAAAAGTATTTAAAAGAAACATAATTGAGAGTTGCATTAAACCATCTTAACTATGAAAGTCCAACCTCTCCAAGTCAAGTCCAAAATTCACTTCAGAGTAAGATTGCCTGTACTGTTTAACAAGTCAGAAATGTACTCTGTAAGTGAGTTTAACTGTTAAATGCCTCAAATTTAACCTAGTGTTTTTTTTCTTTTCTTCTTTTTTAGCAGGGGCCTATTCCCAAAGGGGAACCTCACTGAGTGACCTCTTGCTTGAGTCCATCACCGCAGAAGGTCGTCGCCGCACAAATGAAGAACATGAGAAGTGGTCCGGGGTCTAATCAAGTCCTTTGGCTGCACTCGCTGGGAGCAATTAAGCCTCCTCCGCTGCTCCGATTCCACCTAAGTAACCAGATATGCTCCATCGACATTATGAATCAAAAGGGTTTTATGAGATGGATAAAAGAGCCAGTCTCTCTGCCCTTATAGACCTTTTAAAGTCTTTCGATCACAGATGCTTTGTCTGAAATGTACTTTTGAGAGTGATTTGGCAGGGTAGATGATTATTGGCCAAGCTGGAAAAAGCGAAAATGGGTGATACGTTGCAAGCATGACACAAGTATATGCTGTGGCAGTGATGCTATAGGGAATGACAGGATCGTGCAGATAAAATCTGAAATGGATTGCAGAGATTGACTGGTACCGCTTGGACGTACTGCTCGCCAGCCTCTGTTTCTCTCAGTCTCAGGTTCACCACAGAAATTCATTACCATCATGGAGCGTCTGACACAAATGAAGTCCTGGCACTTGCAGCCTACCTTCTCAAACCACAATACTTTATCATCAGCCATCTTAGATTTGTTTCTCTGTCAGGGAGCCGGAGAGGAGAAAAGAGGGGTCAGCTTCACCTTTTCTCATCAAACGAGAGTGGTGAATTCTCAAAAACTTATATGAAAAATAAATATCATATACTGACAAAACACATGTTGTTGTTTGCCTTTAACTATGTGTCTTATGAACAACTAGTAATTTAACTGTAACTTGCAAGATGTACTGTAGGCATATGTGTTTGATTTACTAAAAAACAACAAAAAAATACTAATTAGGCTAATTTATTTTGGGAATCGTACTGTTGCTTGCAATGTACGTTTTTGTGTCACTAAAAAGAAATGGCTCATATGACTCATTCATTCATGAGTTATGATACACTGGTATGTTAAATGTTTTGATTTACTCAAAATAACTGACTGGTAAAAGTCATTTGTACTGCAATCAGACTACACTATCCGTGTTGTCTGTTTCGCGCGGTAAATTCAGAAAGTTTTGTGATGTAGATTTGGCACCACTTAATGAGCAGAGACATGTGCAAGAATATGTTATCGGAAGAAAATATCATTAAATGTTGCTATTTTTTTTTTTTTTTTACAAATTGTTATCAGTTCCCAGTCAAATAATTTTGTAAGACTTGCTTATTAGCATGCATATTACTAGGATATTGGCTGTTTATTAATACTTATAAAGTACATATTAATGACATACTCTGCATGACCATATTCTACATTCCTTAAAGTTGCAGTCCATATTTTTTTTGTGTTCAAAATTGACAAAACTATAATAAGCGAGTATATGATGAATCCATTTTCCAAACAGTTTTTGTCTTATCCTGAATTTACTGTAGACTGGTTCGGGTCGTACCGCTGAGAAAGTATCTCCTGCGTGACTCGTCATAGACATAAACTGAGAGAAGCTCCGGCTACAATGTTCTTCCGCAAAACGCATGCAGTTCTGTTTATTAACCGCTAGACCGCCAAAAGTTACGGACTGCAGCTTTAATTCTACCCAATAGCTAAATTTAATAACTACCTTACAAACTATTAATAGACAGTAACTAAGAGTTTATTGAGGCAGAATTCATTGTTAATAGTTATTAAATAGTGAGAATTGGACCCTAATATTGTGATGGTAAATGTAATATTATTTCAAATATATTTACTGGAAAACAAGACAAAAATAATTTTTGCATTGCAGCCACTGATCTGCAGTGGATCGCCATTGCCGTCTCCATACAAAACACATCTGATTTCCCCTCACGAAACTGCTCTACATGTATCTTTAAAGGCATCTACTATTCAAATAAGAATGTTTCTGTACTGTGTGTGGTCCCCAGAGCAGACACCAAAGGACAAATCAGGGACATCCATCATGAAAGGCGAAATTAGATATAGAGGAAACTCTACGTTCATGATGCAGCAACATGATGAATTCCCAAATAAACATGACACAATTAATCCTCAATCAACAGAACATTAATGTACTAGTCAATTACTAATCAAAGTCCACGTGTATAGAAAGTATCTTCCCTCATTCCAACACTGAAAGGAGCTCCTTTCCTCTCCCTCTCTCACAGACATACTCACACATCCCATCCCCCTCTTCAGTGGAGCGACAGATCACCTCAAGAGTGCTGGACTGAGGAAAGGAGAAATATGAACGACATAGTGGGTCATACTAGCAGCCCCTCATTAAGGATAGAAGGCGTCGGCTGCAGGAGGTTAATGGCCTCGTGTCCCCAGGCTGACGGAGAGAGAGAGAGAGAGAGAGAGAGAGAGAGAGAGAGAGAGAGAGAGAGAGAGAGAGAGAGAGAGAGAGAGAGAGAGAGAGAGAGAGAGAACCTGAATCCACATTACCCAGTGTGAATACTTCAAATAGCCACACAGGAGTCAGTCAATCTAATGTTTAAAATACCTCTGTTTAAATGTTAAACGTGAGATGCCCTTGTAACATTAAAGAACACGCTAATCAAATTCTGAGTTTAGTAGCTCACGGATTCTTGAGATATGATTAAGATATTTGACACCAAATTTTCATATCTAACAGTATCTACGTTTACATGGACACCTTTTGTTTCAGTCGGAATGAATTTATTCCGATTGATGAATCGGAATAATGAAGTGTTTAGATGAACGCTATGTTCGGGTTGATGTGCGCGTTTATATATCACAAGCTTCAAATCAGAAATTAGCTTTCATGACATGTGCACACTGCACGGATATAGAGTTTCCCGCTGTTTGCGCATACTATGCTCCTAAATAGCTTTTTTTCTTTGTTTTCGGATCCTAATTTGGAGAAAATAAGCACATTAACTGTTGTGCCGTGCTGCTTATATTAATCAAGCAGTTAAAAATGCTCATTTCAAAGCGTCTGTGAATGAGAGTCCGAAAGAAGGACTGGTGGGACGTTGTCCTGCTCCACTTTAAAGATGATGAGTAGAAGGAGAATTTTAGAATGACACAACAGTCATTTATGATGCTTCATTCAACAACAACAACAACAACAACAGCTCGCACATTTTTGGAACTGAAGAAA
>NC_136890.1:16653492-16683492 GCF_949152265.1 Phoxinus phoxinus
GGGTAATGTGGATTCAGGTTCTCTCTCTTTATAATTTATAAAAGTTGTTAACGTTGTTTATATGTGCTTTCTGTTAGAAGTGTACGTATCATGTAGAACTAAATGCTTGTTGAATACTTCAAAATACATCGAAGCACAGATCTCAACATTTGGTACATGAAAGATGCCAAGGACAACAATTAGAGGTTGACAAATACTGTGATTTTTATATCAATATGAATCTTTTTTTTCTTCAATATATATTTTAGGCGTTTCTTGCCTTTTATTGGGACAGTACAGGATGGTAAAGTCGGTATGGGATCAGGAAAGGACCACAAGCTGGGACATTCAAAGCACAACCATTCTATATGTCCATGTTCCCACAAGGCTATCGTCTTCAACTCAACTATTTTTTTGTTAACTTATTTGTCCCATAACCAATATGAAAAATAAATAAATACTGTTATTGTCATAGTAATTGCATGGTAATTATGTGTAACAAGGAGACTGTCATATAACGTGTAACGGCTTTACAATGGGTGTTTGCTAATTATTTTTATATTTCTTTATAACTATCAATTAGTCCTAAAATTTAGAGACCCACCAAATGGAACCATTTATCACTATTCCCAAACTGAATATCAGAAAATATTGATCAAACTAAATATCATCTATCTCCAATAAACAAACTGAGCAGTTTAAGTCAAGGAACAAATACATCCTGACCTGTGATGACAACCATTTACTAAATGTGACAATATAATCAATAATTTACAACAATGTAAATTAAACTGGAATGCATGCAATCATAATGATTCATGCTTTAGAGCATGCTGGGAAGGAGGATCGGACCGAGCACCAAAACACACTTGTAGCCAATCAGCAGCAAGAGGTGTACACACTAATTATGGGGGAGATGCCTTTGTTGCATAGCGTGTTTGTGAATTTGTGGGCGGAGCTATCAAGTTAGCGGAGTGATCCTTTGGGTAGGGGTGTATTTTTGTAGGCCAACAAGTATTTCTGAAGGCCAAAACCTGGAAACGAGTTAGATTTTTAGCACTTCTGGTTCCATCATCCAGAAGTAAATGGCTTTATTTTAATGACATTTTGGTTAAAAGTCTGAAATAAGATCCGTGGTTAACACAAGCTCAATATATTATTTTATGTTTTATTCTACGAAATAAAACACAAAGTAATACCCCACTTGTGATTTTTTAAAGCTTTTATGTCTTGAAAAAGGTGGTTGCTAACAAGTATCTGAATAAGACTTAAGTTGTCGGGGACATTAAACATAATCAAAAACCGAACAGGTAAACTCATCTATGCACCAGTCTGCTTTCACAGCCTTGTTGTGTTTAGAATCACGCTCTTGCAAACTATTTAAACTTGTGAAGTTGTGAAGTCAGAATTGCGTCATATAAAGTCGCAATTGCATGTTATAAAGTCAGAATTGCGAGATATAAACTTGCAATTGCGAGTTATAAAGTCAGAATTAATTATAAAGTCAGGATTGTGAAACATAAACTCACAATTGTGAGATTTAAACTCACAATTGCATCTTATAAAGTCAGAATTGCAAGATATAAACTCGCAATTCAGAGAAAAAAAGTCAGTCTTTTCCTCAGATTTGGACTTTAGAACTCGCACTTGGTAGTTTATATCTAACAATTCTGAAAAAAAAAAAGTCAGAACTGTGAAATAAAAAGCAGCAATTTTCCTTAAAAATTTTATATTTAGCAACCATAATGTAGTTTGTTATTAGCCTTTATTTCTGGCGATTGTATTTGCGCTTCAAAATTCATAAAAGTTGTGTTCATTTGTGAAAATTATCTTGATGGCCAAAACGTGTCATTTTTTTTTGTGATAGTTCAAAAGCCTATGGAAAAATCCTATTGGTTTTTTTTTATCAAGGGGTCCTGTGTGGTGCTAACTTCTTGGTCGGCCTATCACTGCAGCACTCTATACAATAATGTAGTAATTCATTCCTTGACTTTTTTTCCAGCTGTCTGCTGTTTGTGATGGTAACATCATCGGATCTTCTGAGTGGGATAGGCCTACATGCATCCTGACTCTTTTCAGTCAGTTGTCACTATTAATTGGCTTTTCCTGTCATTACCTTCAAAAGACAGGAAAAATCCACCACAATAATCTAAGAACCCCCTCCCACTCCCACCCAAAACACACTGAGAGTAATTAGCAGAAGGTTTAATTGGCTCAAAAATAAAAATCTCTTGCTGAACTGTACGCCGTTCATGACAGAGATGCTCGCGCAGTCCCCAGACGATCACGTTAAAAGTGAAGTATTTGTTTGATTGCCTCTCAGCGGAGTATACGGGGCCTCGCCAACAACGCAGGTGCACTTTTCATGTGAAAATCTTTTTCTCACGATTCAGAAGCACGCACTTCTTACTTCTCCTCTTTTTTATAGTTGAGACGAAGAACGAGAGAGAGAGAGAGAGAAGGGGTGGAGTTTCTGAAGGCGACGGAAACAAAACTCAGTCTTTGACAGTGACATCAAAGGAGATGGCTTCTTTTGTGTTGGGAGAAGAGGTGCGTTTGAAGTGCTCTCCTGGAAATACTGGAGTGCAGGAACGAGTTCATTGTTACCCGGCTCTGCCGATGATTATCTTCCATAGGCACAGAGCAGTGAAGGGGCCTGTCAGACAGTCAGACAAGTAATGATCTATACACCCGATGCCGAGGTTTCAACTCACAGCAAGACACAGACACGTTCAACATGCTGCTCATTCAGAGATTCACGATTGGAGATACCTTATCATTATCCACCCTGTTTTTTTTTTCAACCAATACTTGTTAAGAGATGAGGTATTATTTTGACAATTTGGCCATTTCATTTGCACATCAGGTTATTAGTTTATACAAATGTGTATTCGCCCCATAGCTTTCCTAAATATCTCAAACAATGGGGTCCAAAAAGGCAGCTTGTCAAAGTGCATCTATCTATCTATCTATCTATCTATCTATCTATCTATCTATCTATCTATCTATCTATCTATCTATCTATCTATCTATCTATCTATCTATCTATCTATCTATCTATCTATCTATCTATCTATCTATCTAATCTATCTATCTATCTATCTATCTATCTATCTATCTATCTATATCCATCCATCCATCCATCCATCCATCCATCCATCGGCTGTCTGTCTGTCTATCTATCATCGTCTGTCTGTCTATCATCGTGTGTCTGTCTATCTATCATCGTCTGTCTGTCTATCCATCCATCCATCCATCCATCCATCCATCCATCCATCCATCCATCCATCCATCCATCCATCCATCTATCTATCTATCTATCTATCTATCTATCTATCTATCTATCTATCTATCTATCTATCTATCTATCTATCTATCTATCTATCTATCTATCTATCTATCTATCTATTTTTTACTCAAACAAGTGCTGTTCATTGAACTTTCTATTCATCAAAAAATCCTGAAAAACAGTGTATTACGGTTCCCACCAAAATATTAAGGAGCACACACTGTTTTCAACATTGATAATAATAAGAACTATTATTAATAATTGAGCACCAATAATACAGTAATAACTGATCATAACTGAGCAGCAAATCAGCAGAATGATTTCTGAAGGATCATGTGACACACTGAAGACTGCTGAAAATTCAGCTTTGCCATCACAGAGATAAATATCACAGAAAAAAAAATATTAAAATAGAAAACCGCTCTTTTAATTTTTTTCTATAATATTTAACAATATCTGCAATCAGCTCTTTCAAAAACATAAAAATGTAATCATTCCAAACTTTTGACCAATAGTTTAAATTTTACAATTCAGGCCTGTTTAACTTGACAAGGTAACGTAAACATTTGGGAGTCGGGAGACACAAATAGAGGAACAAGTATTATGAGTGTACTTACAGCTTCTGAATTTTGTAGGACTTTTAGAAAAGAAAGCCTCTTTTGCCTCTGCTATTATTGTACATGGGCGGGCAGTCTATAGTGCTGCCTGTAAAGTCTTTGCAAGAGGGTCATTAAGGATATTTCATTATCTCCATATTGCCAAGGTCAGGTTGTCCATATATCCAGTTTACAACTGCTGTGGGAATATGCTGCAAGTGTAGTATAATAGACCAGAAAATGTCCACACCGGGAGTGATGGGAAATCAATATCAGGGCCCAGCTCATCAATATAAACCCCATTTTCACAAGCAGGAAGAAGGCACTCAAGAAAAAAAGCAAGGAAAAATAAATTAAATCAAAGAGAAGAAAATATAATAAAATAACGGGCCAGTGTTCATAATGTGCTTTTTCGTTGTTGTGTTGTGTTCTGGGAGCGAGTCATCAGATGAGGGGAGTCGGGAAACCAGGTTTGGCTTGATTTTGCTGTAATCCACCCGCGCTGGATGGAGTCGGTCGTAAATGTTATGCTACACGTGTGTAAGTGTGTTACAGTAAACGAGAACATGGGTTGTGACTCGTGACAATGACTTTTGTTACTGCCATCTCTGCCTCTGAACTGATTCATACTGTTCAGTCCCAAGTATGTTGTTGTGACATCTGACATCATTTTGAAACAGAAAACATCTTGAGACACTGTACAAAGCCACAACATTTTTTAAATGTTAATAAAGTTAATAATTAATCATTTCAACTCATTTTTTAATAATTGTGTTTAGTAACTTATTTTCAATGAAAGTGTATTGGGTTAGACCTTGCATCAAGAAAATAAAATAAAATACACACCGTTTTGAAAGTTTCAAAGTGTTCAAAATGGACAAATGTGATAAAAGCGCTTAAAATTCTTGTTTAAAGTTATGTTAAATTCAGTTATTCTGTGATGGCCATATAAAACCAATGAACATGGTAATATCTAAATGATATGTGAAAGAATACAAAGGACTATTTAAGTATGCACCTACAGAAATGAACTCAAACCCCTCAATTATTCTGCCTATTACTATAGTCCCACTGCTAAAATTATCCTTTTCTATGGAAGAATTAATTTAAAGGGATAGTTCACCCAAAAATCAAAAATGAAAATTCTATCTGGCCCAATTGTCACATGGTTTAGTTTTGTTTCATGTTCATGTTACATGTCTTATTTTGTGGTTTTCACAGTCATGTTATCCTGTCATCTTTGTCATGTGATTCCCTAGCCCTTATGTGATCATGTCATGTGCTTCCTTGTTTAATGTGTTGTACTCATTGGTTCATTGTTTAATCATGTTCACAGGTGTGTCTTGTCAAGTCATTAGTCTCTGTGTATCTATTGACCTCATGTTTCTACAGTCCCTTGTCTTGTGTTGTTCCTTGCACTGCTGTTTGGCGAGTGTCATGTAAAGTCTTTGTTTGTTTATTATTTGTTCACATTGGGTGTAAATAAAACTCCACTTGGGTATTTCAAGCTCGCCTCCATTGGATAGTGTTACACCCATTGACTTCCTTAATATTGTTTTTTCTTCTTCTTCTATACTATGGAAGTCAATGGGGCCCATCAACTGTTTGGTTACCAACATTCTTTAAAATATCTTTTGTGTTCAGAAGAAAGAAATTCATACAGGTTTGGAAGAACTTGAGGGTGAGTAAATATGACAATCATTTTTTGTGTGAACAGCTCCTTTTGGTGCTTTTAACAAAAATACAACCTATACATTGTCATATTTTCAATGGAAAGTGTGTTGTAGAGACAGTTTTGCTTGTTTTTATAAATCAATTCATCTGTTGTAATTGACAGTAGACTCTAAACTTGGAACATTCTATAATCAAATATAGAACACAATATACCAACATGCAGTATATGTCATAATGACAAAATGATAGCCCAATATGTAATTTAATGACAATAAAGGTTCCTATAGTCAATATAGTGACGCCTAGGGGTAGAGTACCTTTAGCATCTCAAAAGCGCTTGACTCTGCTTCAGTTTTTGACGCTTTGGGAGTGAGAGTTGGTTGTTTGGCCATTTTTAGCCAATAATATAATGCATAAAGTCCCAAAGGCCTTAATTGAAAATTGCATATATCTGATATTACTAAAAAGTTCTGGTCTCCCCCTTTACACAAACACCAGACTGCTGAAACATCCTGTAAGCATACACATCCAAATTTGAAGTGTGGTATAGTGAAGTGAAGTGAGGTTGTCTTCACTAGCCCTGTTAGTTTATGCATAACTTTGTTTCTCTAAGACAAAAATGAAAATGCTACGAATACGCTCTCAATAACAATGGCAAAAATCGGAGGATTTGATTGGGACGCCGGATTCCGACACGTGTCATTGATCTCTTCATGCCGATGAGGGTTAAAGGTCAACTGTATACTTTGACAGTCACAAGATGTGACTGCTTTGACCACGAATGCACTGCGTGGCGTCAGGTATGATAAGTCAGAGGGACTTCGACCACGCAGAGGGGACGCTTTCTTGTAAAATACAGCAAGGCTCCTTTACAGGGAATAACGCTCAGCCCACCCTCTTTCCACACGCATACACCCCCATATACACACACTGACACAAGCACATTTTTCGCTCTCATCTCGTGCGGAATGCTTATTAACATCCTCTGCGGCATGTTAATGGCTTATTGACCAAATATGGTGTAATGAGGAGCCGGGAGTGGGCCTGTGGTGATCTATGGCGGAGGGAAAGTGGCCCGTGCCGCAAAGATGATGACCTAATTTTAATATCGCGGCACAAGCTGAGAAAATGACCCCCGCTCTGATGACAGCTATTGTGGGCGAAAGTCTCACAGTTACTGTACGTGCCACCGCCTGAAGCTGACCCACCCTTAAACCCCATAACAGCAATCCGACCCCATAAACGACTCGCTCGCGCCGTCTCCACGCCATTAAAAAAGTGCGCGAGACAGCAGGCGCAGACAGCAACTTGGCTTTGCCTTTTAAAAGTCACCTTCAAGCGCAAAACCTCGCCGCCGACTTAATGCATGCGTTCAAAGGAATAAGGCAAAAGCGGATACGGGAAAAGGGTCTCCGTCCCCCTAGATAACCTTGAAGATGTATGGTGTTTTAACATTCCACACCAGCCCCTGGCTCAGGCATCTTTTAAGCGCATATTTGATCACGGCTCGTACATACTGAAACATTAATACGTTTCCTTTCTAAACAGGCGCTGCACTGGGCTTTTTTTCCCTGTCTTCCGGAGAAAAGGGGCTATGCAGACTGTCAATGCATGTTACTGTAGGAGGGGGATGAGACCTGGAGAGGTATTAGCATTTCAGAGAAAGGCAGTAGGGTATGTGTGTGTTTTAGAGGGCCTATCTGTACTCATTTTTTTCAATCAGGCATTATTTGAGTTGAATAAAGGAGTCTGGTTTAACTATTCTGATTCAGGTTTGCTTGGTCACCTTGACATGAAAAAAAAAAAGAAGCATTTTTATAGCCTTCCAATTCAAATTTAGCACGTCTTTGTGCATTATGCCTCTTTTCCGAAACGGTAAAATAAGTCTGGCAGTGTATTTTAAATATATATGCATATATATACCGTTTACTGGTTCAAATAAATGTGCCTTTCATGACATCTCAAATGTTTGTTCGTACATTTGGGTCAATGACAATTAAGAATGGTCAAAAGTGGAACTTTTTATTATTATTTTTTAAATCTAATTTAAACGAGATTTAAAAATATATATAATTTTTTTATACAAATTATAAATGTTTTTGAAGAGTCACACTGCTTGACATTTTTCAACCTAACTAATTGTCAATGACAAATAAGAGTGAGATAAAGAAAAGAGATGTCAAAAAAATTATCAAATTCAAAATGTATGGGCTAAGTTCTTGATTGTATATGATTTTTTTTATGATTTTTTTTAAATACTATTTTCAAGAATACTTTGACACTTAAAACGCCATTTGTGGTGTAACATCAAGTAAAGTATATATATATATAAAAAAGTTTTTAATATATTTAATTGGAAAAAAAAAGTTGACTTTGTTTCCAAAATTACTTTTAATTCAGAAATAAAAATCTGATCCTATAGAAGAGGTATTTTCCCGTCATTCTAAATTTGTATGAACTGCATTTTTTATGCATTTTTGAATAATTTAAGAGATGACATGACAAAAAAAGCCATGTCACTGACCCGTTCACCATTTCCTGTCTCGATCTACAAGTCCAACTGAGAGTATTTTGAGTGATGCTTTACAGTTGTCCTTTCCTTACTATGTCTGTGTGTCGTGTGCGTACATGTGTTCAAAGCGAGTGTGTGTTCTGCAGTCTCAGCATTAGGACAGGGGCCAGACTGTGGATTTATGTGGACAGCCGGTGGAAATGACCTGTTTCTGTCATTGGGTGTGTGCCCCATCACGAGAGGCCCTAAACTATATTGGCACAGCTCTGACAGACATGTTTGTCACCCAGTCAATTTGGAAGATACCAAGGCAGCAGTATTATTCCTCTGACAAGCTTTTCTGCCTTGCTTTCTTTCTCTCACTCTCGCTCTGTCCCTCCATCATATCTCCCTCTCTTCACTGTCAAAGGTAAGAATATGCAGTGATAGTAGGGCTAGCTGTCAAGTGCTTCATTTAGAGATTGTCACGATAATGGGAAATTGTCCAAAGAGGACTTCGTGATGTAACTGCTGAGATGAGATAGCTTTATGCTTTCCACCAAGTCGGTTTCATGATTTATAAAGCAAATTTTAAAGATTATTTTCACCAAAAGCCCATAAAAGTTAAATAATTACCTCACAATATCAATTTAGATTAGACTTGGGCTACAGCACAAAAGATTCACGTACAGTACCAGACAACACGTTTTGCTGTTATTGGAACAGTGACATCTACTGGCACGTCTTCAAAACAAATATAGCACAAGACAAAATATGGAACAAAGGTCATTTTAATAGAGAGGTTTTTAACACACCCACACACAATTAATTCCACCCACAGTGCAGCTACATTTATGTGAATAAAGCAAGAGATGGAGTTGGTTTTAAAATAAACTCAAGTTATATAACAATTAGGACAGATGCCATTGTATTTTTTTTCTTTTTTTTTAAAAGTGTGAATAAAAACAAAGCTCATATAATTTCTCCATCATAGGCCTAAAAGGAGGTGTTCCTGTGCAACTCATATTTTGGAACATTAAATTGGATAAACCCTTCCAGACTCTTCTAAAATGATACACATACCAACTTCATCTGTCTCTCTTTGTCAAACGATTCCAGTCTGATTCCTTTTAATTACGGTCATCCGCTTGAAACTTGCAATTAATTTAATTACGTTTCACATTTAAATATTCATCATAATTAACAACTTAATAAAGGCACATATAGACATCTTACATGGCAACTATTTAAATTAATTAATGATGACGTCTATTCACCAAATGATGAGCCATAATGAGTGAATATGGATGGAAGGACGCGATGTGGTTTAATCGGAGAGTTTATGTTTTCAGCTTTTATAGTGCTGTAAATAGGTTTACACACGTTAGACTCGAACGCTTTGATGCGTGATAATGCTCCGTAATCCACTGACAGACGTGTTATGTGCGATCATATTAATTGTGAATAAACCACACAGATATCAGCCACGTCAAATATAAAGCAGATAAATGCATTTTTATCAGTTCCAGGAATGATTCTTCGGAGGTCACGTGATTGAACCGAACAGATATCCTTCACAGTATCTTTGGCTTAATCCTCCTCTCCGTGTGGGTTGATCCACGCAGGCAACCCTTCTAGCCCTGGCGATGAATATTTTATGAAGATGCAAACATCTCGCTCTTCCCGCTGTGTAATCACATGCAACGCAATGCTACGAGGGAGCATGTTAAAGGGGAAAGCGCGCAAACATATCCGCGACGGGGAAGAGATCCATTTTGTCTGCCCACTTCCATTCATTAATGAATCAATGTCGGTCTCTGGAGAGCCCCTTTAAAAAAGGAACCATAATGCCTCTTTCCCCACGGAAGGGCCGGTGTTATTTTGATCTTGAGAGAAACAAATGCTTTTTGAAAGTGCTGTGTGCATTAAAGGCTTGGAGGGAGGGCCGGGGAGTGGATACAGTAATCAGAGAGATATCACATTAGGAGGAAGCTGTTGACGGAGACACTATGGACATGCTTTATGATAAGAGGGGACAGGGTCAGATCAATGGCTCAAATAGAGAGCTCTCACAATTTAGTGTCTGTTCGTTTTGATTTTATTATGTTTACTGCGCGTATAAGTAACGGCAGTGCATTAAGGTTTTTCATTTAATATATGGCAGGAACCGCCTGCTGTCGCTTAAAGTGCTTGAAAAGCCAGACTGGAATGTGAAAAGATAAACAGGAAATGGAAAAAGAAAAATTCAAAGACTAATTATAAACCAACACACAACTCAGTGGGGACTGGCGACAAGACTGAAATGTCGTAGAAGTTAATTTCAGGATGTTTATATATAGGCTATATAGTTAAAAAAAAAAAATCCTTATATGGTTGATGTCAGTTTATTACCTTTACACAATTAAGTGAACTGTTTAATCACAGAGTCTTATTTAGCTTATTTCCCATTACTGTCTGATTCACCTTTATAGAGGGGATAAGAGACCGGTTCTTTTAATATCTCATAAATTACCAAACATTAAGGTTTTCCTAATCTTATGAAAAGTGATTATACCTATATAAAGAATTTCAACTTGATGCAAGCTTCAAATGTTAGAGACCCTGGATATAAAACATGAATTATACAGTCAATTAATTTTCAGTTTTTAAATTACTTTTGCGTTTTATTGGGTCACATTGACAGAATAAACATTACTATATTTGATGACAGTCACACTTTGGAAAGTCTGAAATGCTTTTGTCCTACAACAAAATCCCAAGCAGCCGCATCACGCGTGCACAACATCTGTCAGATGGGTTTTGATTAGGTCAGAGGATCATGGAGGAGTTTGATATTAAAATATGTGGTTACATTAATACTATTATTTTTGCACATTATGCATTAGGACCACAAACATAAAGACTGTAAGGTCAGTCTCGACAGAACAAGAGGAACACAACACCTAAAGTACACTATCCCATACAGGAAAGGTAAGATTTTTTTTATTTTTTTTTTTATTAACTAAAACATACTTGAGGAAACAAACAGTAAATAATGTAGGCCTAGATTACCCAAACATTTCACCGTGATTAAGCCTAACAAATTCAAAAGCTGCTCTCTGTACATTTGTTGATAATTTTGCATGAACAGAACCTATGGAAATATTCAAATGTCACAATGGTGAGAAAAGGGAAAAGAGGTTCAAATTGTGTATGTGTGAGGGCGTGTGTGTGTGCATCTGGCTGTGTGCGTGTAAGTGCATGTGCATGTTTGTGTGTGTGTGTGTCTGTGTCATTTTGTTTGGAATTGAATTGCATGCATGTTTTCATGTGTGGGTGTCCTCCTGGCCTGTAAGTGTTGTGAGTGTGTGTGATGGGCTGAGATTTGATTAGCATGCCCATGGGTATGAACAGTGGCTGGAGAAAAGCGTCTCTGTGCTCACCATGCCTCAGTGCTCCTGTACACACCAAGTGTGACCAGCCCTTCATTTTAAACAGCCCCTAGCTGCCCCCTCCCACCAGCATGAGAGGACCACAATATACTACTCGCCTCATCACTGGGCCTTTCATCCAATCACATGGGAATTTAGGATATTGCTTGTGAATTATTACTATATTCTTCATTACTATAGAGAATACTAGTGATTATTCATGATAGGAAATTAATGTTAATCTTAAATGTTCTTTAAATCTGTTTAATGTAGACCAGCTGCCACAATTTCTGAATTGAATTATATTTTATTATATTACAAACTTTTTTTTTTTTTGATGAAACGCAAAAGAAGAAAAAAATGTGCAAGCTGCTCTTTTTCATGTAATTTTTTACACAATGATTGTGAATTTGTTTTTATTATTATTAATTGGCACTATTTTTTTTTAAACGCAACAATTATGAAATGGGCATTGCATGGGAAAAAAAAGATGGCTGAATTTTTATGCCATTTTTGGCTGGAAATGAATCTCGTATTAAAATACATTAAATATATAAAAATAAAATGAACAAATGTTTATATTTTTCATGCCAAGTGTCTCAGAGTAACATTTCTTCATAATGCTCACTGGAATCATTTAAAGATACTCAAAACACACATTCATTCCTTCCACTCAAATCACACTGGCAGGTCTTAGCATTGAAAAAGCGCAGTTATTTTCGGACATTTCATCCTTTACACACATTCCTGGCCTCGGGGCCTTCCAACTTAAGTGTTTTTGCTGGCCGTAAACGAGCAAGGTTATTTTCACTTCCTAATGGTCACCCACGACAACCGGCTCGTAATGAGCACTTGCCACCGAGGATTGTTATTTTCTTAAGGACCAAATTAAAAAAGAAATCCCAAGCAGCCGCATCATTACAGGAAGCCTAGAGGAACTATTTCCAGGTCATTAGTTGGCTCGCCTGGCCTTCCTGCTTCTACCGGCTGGGGAGAAAGGATGTGATGAATTGTGCATCCGTTCAATTTGCGAAGCCACTGTTGTTAATGAGGACTTTCTTCTTCCTTTCACTTTTTCCCTTGCTCACCCAGCCACCGCACTTGCCATTGTCTTGAGGTGATATCCTCAAAACACACTCTGGATGTGATTAATCCTAATTGTCTCATTCTCAAAAATAGGAATTCTGGTAATACCCTAAACTTGTTTAAATGTGTCAATGTGCCAGTTATTAGCTGCTTAGCATAATTCTAATAACTCCGATGCATATAGACGCTGAAATCATTCCACCACCCCTCAAAAGCCACGAAATGCAGCCTCGCCGTTGAAGAGGTTACATGACAAGTTGATTGAATTAACTTCTAATGGGCCCATTTTGTTTTCCCCAAGTGGTGGGAACGTTGCAGATTGTATCTGTGAGGCTGGAGGCTACAGTGAGATAATCAGGTGTGCCGAATTCCACATGACTTCCTGGAGTTCCCAGCGGTCATGTGGATATTTGATGAGGGCTGACATGTGAAGTATGACATCATGCCAGTGGGTGGCCTATTGGAGGGCTACACCAGTGAGGTCACTGGTCTCCTAATGACCTCCTCAGGGTTCGACCGCTGCCTCCCCCTTGCACTCCTCTCAGGCCTCAATTCTCCAGACTTTGTCTCCTTCTCTTTCTTATTTACTCTTACACCTTTTTTTCTTGCCATTCTCTGGTCGAGAGAGAGAGACCCCCCCCCCCCAATCCCCTCTTCCCCCCATCTTCGGTTGGTTTCAGCTTTAACGCTCTGCTTGCTTGTTGGCCTTAATCAAGAATTGGAGGCAGAAGGACAGGGCCAGTGAGCTCCTAAACGCCCAGCAGGGTCTTTATTCTCAGACAGCGTGTGTCTTGCCTCACCCTGCCTGCCGGAGCAGAGGCAAAGGAAAATAAACCCTCTCACACATCAACATCATTTTCCTGAAATGCTGCTGTAATAAACTGAGGACCCTGTCATTTTGCTTTATTTGATGTTTGATTGGAACTATGATTGCGGGAAATGCCAAAGCGTTCAACTATGTTGGTAATGATGGAACTGGCGAACATGGATGGCTAACAATGTTTTTGGGAAATGCACCCTAGTTTTGTTGAAAAAGTAATAAAAAAATCGATTATTTTTTAAACTTATCGTACCAATCCTGACCAAATATTTGACATGTGGTTTAGGAAATGTGGACTTTTTTTTAAGCTAATGAAGCACATTACTATCTAGGAAAATTAGAAGGAAATTAACATTAACACAATTTTTTAATCTATTTTTGTTATGTCCAGTATAAATTGACACCAATAACATGGTGGACATGTTATCCTATTGGATAAGTCTTCTAAAAAAAATAGGAAAAAGAGAACATTTTATGACTAATATTCACTTTGTTCTTGGAGTTAGTTTCCCTCCAAAGAAATTATGTAACTCTTAGCAAGTCATGTGATTTAAGGCATGCGTTATTGATTTTAAAGGGCAAGTTTAGCAAAAAATTAACAAGGTGGACTAAAGTGTGACAGACAAATGGTTTTTCACATGAAAAGAAAATATGTATCACAATAAATTGCATTTTATGTCAGAGTAATATAATAAGTAAATGTATATAAGTGCTGTCAAATCGATTAATCACGATTAATCACATCAAACATAAAAGTTAGTGTGTGTGTAGCTGCACTTTCTCGCGCTCTCATCTCTCCAGCAGCGAATTGACGCACAATTATCCCTTGCGCACTACTTTCTTTTGCTCCGGATTAATATTTTTGGTGTTACAGGGCTTGCATTTCAGTGTGGGGTTGTGCGTATTTAGCATAATTTTACTCATTCTTGGAGTGTGCTCACATAAAGCCACCTCTCAGTACTAAAATCTTTTTTTTTTTTTTTTTTTTTGCTGCTGCTTATTGCACTTAAATAGTAAAATATACACAAAATAATTTCAAAATGTGGTCTTGGCGAGTATTCACATGAACACAGTCAGTTATGTCTTAAGTGAATGTAAGCAGTTGAGAAAGAAACAGTATAGGATCGGTGTATCTTGAAGTGACAGCAGCCTAATATACCTGCTGCAAAATTATGATGAGATAGTATAACAAAAAAAAAATATAGCAGTTTTATCCCATGGTATCAGTGTCAAAATTGTGGCAAGTGAAAAAGCCGAGTGGCTAGTAACTTTAGGATACCACTAGCCACAGTGGCTGGTGAGCAAAAAAGTGAATGTCAAGCCCTATGACCATTATGATTTTTTTGTTTCTTTTTTTGTTAAGGTAGGCCTATGCATGAAAAACCATGTGACATGAAAGTTGATTAACATTTTATACAAGATATGCAGTATGGTTTCATGGATATGAAATCCACCACACTGCAGAAATGACCCAAACACACATACACATGCTAATTGACCGTAGCGACTTAGCAGAGTTTCTCCATGTCCTAATAGTACCTGCAATTCTCCTCACACAAGGCTATTTGTATTAGCATGCCTAGCATGTGCGCCGTGCCCTTCTAAACACATAGCCAGAGAGCAAGCTATGGGCTTACAGAACTGCCACAGGCGGTTTGAGTCCCTCTCAGCCACACATCTCCAGGCCTGCAGCCAGTGTTTGTTTGGGCCGGAGCGAATAGCCATGTTAATGCTTTCTCCCCTGCATGTTCTTCTTTAATATTTAACACAGGTTATTAGACAGAGCGAGCTTGCGACCCCCTGAGCGCCTCTGCGTTGCGCATGAATAACTAATGCACGACTGATTATGTTAATCAGCGATCGCGGGGGCCGAGCACTGATGACCAGGAGTGTTGCCGTGGTACAGGATGAGAGTCTAATAATCCCAGCATCTCCAAACAGAGCCCCAAACCCATTATTACACAAACGGACACGCTCAAACACACACACAAGCCAAGCAAAGGCACTAGGCCTGACCCAAACTATACCCACCCACATCCACACAGCTCCAAGCTAACACAAGCTTATTTAGTCCTAATGCTGTAGGCTTAAAGTACTGATTTTTTTTTTCAAACTGTGTGTGAGGGTATAAATATGCTGTCTTTATCCACCTCAGATTTGCATTAACTAGACATGTGCATATGTGCTCAGAGAGGGGGAGCAGGTTGTGGCACTTAAGATTTTCTGAAATTATATTTGGAGCCCCTGAGAAATGCCATGGCTTCTTAGTAAATTTTTTTTTATTTTTTTTTACAATTGGACTCATTTCTCAATACAGTACTTTTTCAAAACTCTTCACACAGTTCTCCTTACCAACTTTCAGCTTGGCACCGCATTTAATTTCACATTCAAAATGCACTAAAACCAAAATATTTCATACGTGTCTCTGTCAAGTCTTTCTTCCATAGCAAAGGTTGTCATCCAACAAACACACTTTGTCACTCATAAAACAATAACCGAAAAACACTATGTCGTTTGAGCTTTCTATTCATCAAATAATCCTGAAAATGTTTCACGGTTTCCACAAAGACATTAAGCAACATAGTTGTTTTCAACATTGATAATAATAATAATAACAAATGTTTCTTGAGCACCAAAGCAGCATATTAGTATGATTTCTGAAGGATCATGTGACACTGACGACTGGAGTAATGATGCTGGTAATTCTGAGCTTTGCCGTCACAGGAATAAATAACATTTTAAAATATATTGATGAGCTTAAGAACATTTTTCAAAAATATTTAACAAATCTTACCATTACAAGTGTATGTTTTAAATATAATGTCAGTTATGAAATGAACATGCAGCAAGATGAAGGAGTGAGCAATTTTATTCCAAATATGTAAAAAAAAAGTGATTTCCAACAAAGAATGATATTAAACACATTACATGATCTGAGGTGTGGTAGAAATTAATTTCATGACATTCAGTACAAAAATGGATATAATTCTCCCAAGATCTGTTAACTCTTGGACCATATTAGTGGACAAATTAGTATTTAAAAAGAGTTCATTAGTTCAATGTACTTGCATCAATAACATATAAGCTATATCACATTAGCAAGAGTGCTGTTAACTAAACATGAGCACAGATGCCATTTGGCCAATCACAGCTGTGCTTTCAATTTCGTATTGTGCACATTCACTAAAGAATTTTATAGAAAAATAGATAGAAAGCCTATTAAACACTATGTCGGTGATGCACTTTGTGACAATTTCTTACGATCTTATTCCCCATTTTTAGACAGTCCACTGGCCTGCAGATATGACTTGATGGATCCACATTAGTCTTATGTCACCTTCCATGTAATTTCCCGTCCCTGATGTTCTCCACACCGCTTTGCATGCATCGCACTAGATCTTCTTCTACTGCATTCACGTCATGTGTGAGGGGCCCTGTCAACCCAGAAGCTCCATCACATTTGAAGGTGCGCTCATTTCGAGTCGACTTTTTTACAATAACCCCATCCACCGGCAGCGACGGACAAGCTCTGATTTTAAAAGCTTATTGCTGCATGGCAGAGCAAGTAAATGTCTTTTCTTTGTTTTCCCCCCCGCCTGTGTGTTTTTGACCCCCCAGAGATAAAAGCATGCTCTTGGAAAGCCATCTTGGAGCTGCGAATAGTCTGAGCGCGGCTGTGCTCCATTCCCATCCCGAGTTGCTTGGCCTCTACACCATAAAGAATTCCAACGAGACAATTTTGTGGAGCGCTCGGTGAGCTGACAGCGGGTGTTATTAAAGCACAGGGTGCTGACCGCTCTCAAAGTTATTAGAGTGTGTGTGTGTGTGTGTGTGTGTGTGTGTGTGTGTGTGTGTGTGCGTGTGTGTGTGTGTGTGCGTGCGTGTCAGGCTGAGATTGTGTCTGTGATAGCTCCGCTGGCCACAATGTCCTTCACACGTACACACTCACAGGTATATTACAGAGGATGTGGTCAGTGGGGACATAGGGCATGAGGGACACGCACATATATACAGACTCACATGTGCACCTGAAGGGTCACCATGGTGACAGGTGGAGGTGTCACCATCTTCATCACTCCCATTAGCACAGCACCAGCCTCAGAGGTGCCTCTTCATCTCTTCTAAGTCTTCTCTCTGGACTCAGCAACTTGGAGATCAACAGTAGATTCCCAGCTAGCAAATTTATGTTCTAAAACACTGTGGGAACAGTGGTCGGCAATGTTTCTAAAACATTAAAATGTCAATTTTTTCTTGTCGTGATTAGAATGTTATGATAATGTTAGTATTACATTCTCCTTATACCTTATTTTTGGTCACTGTAATTTTGCCAAGACATAGTCCTAGATCAACATATTTCTGTCCAACATTCCTGTCTAAAAATATACTTCTAAATTTACCCATATTTATCCCTAAAATAAGCGAGAAATGATAGTTGAGTAACACTGATGTAGAAGCACGTAACTCTGGATGTAAGCCTAAACTTGACATAAACTGTAAATGTGTCCCTAAAATCTGATTGGTTGATTGAAATGTTGTTCCAGGAACATGTTGTACTTAGTGAAATCACGCTTACCCCTTATTTTGTACTCACAATATAACATTCTTTGAACGTTAGTAACACCTGCTTTTAAAATAAATGCTTTCGATGCTACATAAAGAATTAAGGGACCAGAGACTTGCACGTTTCGATGAGCCATGTGTATTACACCACAAATCACTATACAGTCAGTAAACATACAACGTACACAGTCATTCAGTTGCAAAGGAAACATCAAATAGTTCAGACTTTTTACAGCGTCTTTGCCACCAAGAGCTCAGTCTTTAGATTAGGAGCAAGATGAAACCATATTGATGAGGCCACATCTGAAACCGAGTTTCCAAGTGGTTGTCAGTAATGTGAATGAACTGTAGCTTTGAAATGAACAACAGATGACAAAGGTGTGGTTGGCAAAACGAAGATAATTAATAATTTTTTGGTCAGGGTCCTAGCTATAGTTGAGCTGCCACCTCATGCCTGCACGTTGAACCCTATTTGAGTTTAGGAACCTCAGGTTCCTCAAATCAGGGCAAAAACACAAGACAGCATTGGTGAGAAAGCTTCTCCATATGGTTAACACATACTACCTACCTCATACTACTTCTCTCATCCTTTTTATGCTACCAGGTATCTCACTGGCTAGAGCTCCCCTACTGACAGGATTAAATATTGCACGTACTGAAAGCTAATGGGACAAATGTAACTGTAAAACTGTTACACGTTTATAATATTCCATTAACGTTAACATTTAGCAAATATCAAGAACATCATAAGGATGCTCTGAAAATGTTGTTCTCAGAGCATTTTATCTCAACGTTATGGTCATCTAGATACAAAACCTAAAAACATTCCAAGAACCTTGTTCCAGGAACATTTCTCTCAGAATCATGAGAACACATGTCAAATATTAATGTTATAAGAACATTCTATAAACTGTATTTGAAGAACATTTTATCTTAACATTTACATAAACTTTACAAAACATTAATGAAAGTTATGGGAACATTTCATTAGCTGGGTTCCAGGTCCGACCAAATCAGCAGACCTTCGATCTCGCAACATTTTAAATTGTGATGCATCTTTTCTATACCGAACCAGAAAGGTAAAAAATTAATGGAAGAATTTGTGCATTTCAATAGCAGCTGTAGGAAAAAGAAGCATTTCATAGAGTTTCTTTATTCTAGAACTTGTTGTAAATGCATACCGTAGTTAAAGGGATAGTTCACTTTAAAATTCAAATTCTGTCATCATTTACTCACCCTCAAGTTGTTTCAAACCTGTATTAATTTATTTATTCTGCTGAACACAAAGAAAGATATTTTGAAGAATGTCAGTAACCAAACAGTAGTCTGTACCCATTGACTTCCATAGTAGGAAAAAAAAAATACTATGGAAGTCAATGGGTACAGACTACTGTTTGGTTACTGACATTCTTCAAAATATCTTTCTTTGTGTTCAGCAGAATAAATAAATTAATACAGGTTTGAAACAACTTGAGGGTGAGTAAATGATGACAGAATTTTAATTTTAAAGTGAACTATCCCTTTAAACCCAAAAAGTAAACTCACCTTTATGCCATTCCAAACCTGTGTGACTTCCTTTTTTTTCTGTGAAACACAAAAAGGAGAATGTTTGCATAAGAGTATTAGCATATACGTTCATGCAGCTCGCTGAAGTGCTTTGATTGGTTTTGGTGAAAAACATCCTGCTATTTAAGTTATTTAAGACATTTAAGTAATATTGTGGCAGCAGCCATCATGCGCCATCCAGCACTTCAAACTCCAGTCCAGTAGGTGGCAAAAATGTTCACTTCTTTTTATTTTAGAAAACATATTTTTAGCTGGATTATATATTTAAAAAAAAAAGATCCAATCAAAATGTAAAAATCAAATAACATTTAAAGAGGAGATGATTAAGTGATTTAACCATGCAACTAGATATTAGATGTACTTGTATGCGTACTATATACCAAGATGGCTGCCGCGTGAACTGATGTGTCTTAAAATCTCAGTTAAACATAGATGCCATGCTATGTTTGCAAGTTGTTGTGATCCATTCCCCATGCAGGCTTCTCTTATTTGGTAAAGAGGAATCAAGCAAATGAGTTATGACTCTCTTTTGAAACCGTGTGTATTTGTGCATGTGTGTGTGCGTGTTTGTTCTCAAATGAGGGGAATAGTGAGGCTTCAGGCCCATCAATCTGGCCGTTCCGCTCTCTCTCTCTCAATCTGTTTCAGGTATGGCCTGACGTGACAGCGTGTGGGACCTTGGCTGTCCATTCATCACAAGCAGAAGAAATAACAGGACACCTCTGGTCTGTCATACTAGATTAGTCTGTGGCCTGTAACCACTGGCCTTAATAGAGTCTCCATTTGCTCAGTTCAAATGTCCACTGGACCACCTCTACAACCTCTGGGGAAAGACAGAGTCAGTCCGAGAGTGTGTTCATCCAAAATAAGCACTCAGAAATATCATTAACATACCTTATTGTTTAATCCGCACTTACAGGCTTCCGTTCTGTTGTAAAGCTTCAGTCAGGTAATGCTCTGAGGTGAATTGTGGGCTGTCAGTGTTCCCATGTACCGTCTGATGGCCCATCAGCGACTGCGAGACCTCTCCACTCAGCCCTGTCAGACGCTAGTATATCCCTCACTCCTCTTCTCTTTCCCAGGGGCTGGATCCAGCCCTCAAAATCAATGCTGGGCAATCTATAATATTCCTTAATTGGTGATTAGCAGGTACTTTGTGGATCACAGGTCCTGGCTGGAAAATTAGCCTCTGCCTTTAATAAACGTCTGACCAAATGCCACTGTGGAGGTGTAATAGCTGTTGTAGAGATTAGCCGGTAGCTTAGCGCTTTCTCTAAGTATCTGTCTGTGTTTTTTTTTCTTCTCTTTCTCTCAAATTGCATTCAGGCTATTTTTTTAAAGTGATGTTTATTTAACATGTATTAATCACAGACCCTCAAATTATTTTCATGGGGAGCATTTAACATTTTACTGAATTAGACAGCATAGCAGGAAGTGGAGGATGACGGGAACATGAACACCATGACTCGACTTTACCACAAAGCCAAAGCTCTAACCTTGAATATTGCGTTTTTGGTGTACACTTGAGCATTTATTTTTTACACATGTATCTGAAATTTGCATAATACATGTCCAGTGTATCTACATAGGGTGTTCTGCAAAATGATTGTTATTTTAATTAATTTAGTTAAATTCCTAACAGTTTTTAATGAATAGATAATAATAATAATAATTATTATTATTATTATTATTATTATTATTTTCATTTTCATTTTCATTTTCATTTTCATTAAATTCATAAATAATAGAAACTGAAATAAGTTTTAAACTATATAAATGACTTTACAATAAATTGTTGCATCCTAAATATAGATACATACATTTAACAGATTCAAATTATTCATGTTTCAAAGGCCAAAAGGAAAACATTTTGAGTAAATGTGGTATTTAATTGTATCCTAATTTAAAAACTGTGAACTTTTTGCGGGAAAAGGTTTGCACACCTTTAAGTGTCTGCATCATACAGCGAATGAGACCCATTGTTAGTGTAACAATGTGATAAAAATTGTGAGAATAAACATTTTATTCTTCTAACAAAATAAGTTAGTAAGACAGAATATATCCAATCACCTTCTTTAATGCTGGATCAATAAAAATATAGCTTTCTGTTCTAGACTTCAGTAAGCTAGTCACAAAACAGTCATTTAAGCTTTCTCTCCTTTTCTTTCTTTACCCAAATCATTCTCACACAATGCCAGCTGAGTATCTCTGCACATCCTCTGTTTTCACTGTTAATGAAATTCAGTTGGACAACAAAACCAGAAACAATAGAGCAGAGACCATCAACAAAAGCCAGCTTTTGCATCTGCTTATCACCAACACCACTGCCATTGTCTCCAGACGGCGCATGCTGGCAACGCTGGCGCTTCCTCCTTTTCAAAACTGCTCGACAATAGTCGATGAACAAAACAACACGAGGTTGAATATACTGGCGATTTGAGCTGCTTGTTTACCTGTGGGTCCTGAGGGGAGGAGGGGGAGGGTGAGGGGGAGGAGGAGGACGAGGAGGAAGAGAAAAGGAGAGGAGGAGGAGGCCCACAGCGCGGGTGCCTGTGGCAGGCAGCGAGCGGGAGCGTGGCGTTGGGAGCCTGACCCTGGCGCGGCGCTCATTGTGTAGTGCGGCAGTGTAATGAGGCCCTGTGTGGATATTGATATGACAGAACAAAAGGCCAAGGTGCAGTAAGGACAGCAATCCACACGTTTCACACCATTTGTTTTTCACACCGTATCCATCACATTAATGGGTCACCTTTCTGTGACAGCTCATGATTACCTGCTTACCCATGGAGAGAAAGAGGGAGAGAGAGAAAAAGACAGAGACAGAGAGAGAGAGAGAGAAAGAGAGAGAGAGAGAGAGAGAGAGAGAGAGAGAGAGAGAGAGAGAGAGAGAGAGAGAGAGAGAGAGAGAGAGATTGGGGGTTGAGGGAGAGAAGAGATGGGAGACACTGAGACACATGGGGAAGGATGAAAGAGGGAATAGATACGGAGAGGGCTTTTTTATAAGGGGGTAAAGGGTGAGCATAGGTTGGAGATGGCTGAAGAGAGGGGGAGGGGAGGGGTCCTGTACCATTTTTTAATTCTTTCATGAAGATTGGCTCGGGCCCTGTCACCTTTTCCTGCAGGGTGAATTTATGACAGGTCAGTGTGCCACCCAGCCTACTGATGGATGGAGAACATCATAGTTTATTTGGGGCAGAAGTGGAAAACGCTAGAGCCATTTCCCCATCGCTCCCTGTGCAGCCTTTAAAAAAAGATCATCATGGCGCCCATTGTGGGGCTGAGGGTCAGTGTGAGGGGGTCATAATTACTCATACAACAGAGTAAGGGTGAGACGAATTCCTGCACCTCCATTCCTTAATCCTACCACACAAAGGGGACAGTCTGTCGAAAGCTCCACGTCTACAGCAGGGTTTCGGAAATGGTATTCGTGGCACTTTACAAACATATGGAAGCATATTTTAGCCTCACAGAGTTTAAAATAATAAATCAAGTCACAGTAGCTGTTTCCACTCAAAGTTGCGAATTTGGCTTATGCGCAAAATTGGAATATCGCATAAAACATTATCGAATAAAGCAGCGTTTCCATCCCATGTGTTCGTCACTTCCTGGGAAATTGGTGCAAAATATCTGTAATAAAAATGGAAGTTCTCCAATTGGGGAAACCACTGTGGCTCTTTTTTTACCCAATCTCGCCCAACTAGATGTAAATGGGCGGAGTTAGTGTAAATAGCATTTGCCAACAAGGCGGGCGACTATTTGCACTTAGTGTAAACAGACTTTCCGTAAAAGGCAATGGATGGAAACATAGCTGAGAGATATAATATTGTGTGAGATATAATAAACTGTGAAGAGTATTTTTTTATATTTATATATATATATATGCATTTACCAGAAAAAAGTCACAATTACAAGAAAACAATTAACAATTGTAAAAATTACAAGAAAAGGTAAAATTGTGAGACATAAAGTGGGATATAAATGGTCACAACTACGAGACAAAGCCGTATTTGTGAGACATGAAGTTGAAATTATGAGTGAAAAAGTCAAAATAAGAAGAAATAATGTTGTGATATTTTAGTCAATTTGGGAGATAGATACAGTACAAGTCTCAAAAACTGACTCAAAACTGTGAGATGCGAAATCGCAAGGAGAAACAGTCACAATTACCTTTTATTTATATTAAAAAATGCATTTCTATTTACAACCGGTTGGACACATTTACTTTTCACCTTCAGTACCCGCTTAAACATGATCAGACTGACTATTTTATATATCAAATTTGACTATTGTTCAAACCAACTGAATAATATATTGTCTGCATTTAAATACATCAGAAAAAAATCCATTTCACCTTTTTATAAGAGTATCTGACAAAACATGGGACTTACACAAGCTGTTTTTGCAAGAGTTCAAGTGAGAAACTCAAAGATTGCTTGAAGACTCTTGAAGGTAATTGCACCCTTTTCCTCTAAGCCTTTTCCTGCCGATTAGAACGGATGTAAAAAGTGGGAAGCCGGGGGGTGGGTTGAGAGAGAGAAATGTATTCATCTCAATTGTGGGATGCAATGCTGGAATGGCTCACTCTCGCTAGTTTGTCCAGTGTTTCCTCATCGGCGGGCAACAATAATTGGCCATGCATGGCTCATTGAGCGATGCACATGGTCTCACGCGCTGCATTCCCGTTTGCTTTGATGCCTTTTATAGTTGCTTGCTGAGCTGAGGCAATACGGCCTGCCGCTGATGCCTTTCCGCGAACAATACACTTGCTCTAATCGTAAAGCAAGCATCAATTTCCCAGACACACGTTCTGATGAGAACTGCAAGGAGAGGTTATCATTCCACGGCCCAATAATATCATCTCATTCAAAACAAACAGCAGTTATGAAGTGTGCCAGGAGACATCTCATAGTCTGATATATGTTGTGTTAAGCTTGCCTTGTGTTCGTTTACTACTTATTTCTGCCCAAATCCGCTTATTCTATCAGTATCGCTCTTTTGTTCCTCGTCCTCCCCCCATACCACTACCTTTTAGGTGAGTCTCAATGTCTTATTGATCTTTCGCTACTCCCAGAGACACATTTGTTCTCCATCTCCATATCTCGCATCACTTAGAATAAGCACTTTGGTCTGGAAAAGTGACAGCGCAGCACAAAGAAGGAAGTAGACAGGATGAAAAGGTGCGATATGGTAAAATAAAGACTCTAGCTCATGGTAAGTCCAATCTCAGCACTTCAGTCTGGTGCCAAGAGAGCATGAAAGAGTCATCTGCAGAGAAAAGCCACACCACATTGTCCCCAAATTAAAAGTCAAAATGCCATCTTTCTTCCTAATTGCCTGGGTAGATTATCGGACACTGAAGAAAACACCACTGCACATGCACTTTATTTGCTCATCTGTTGGGGTGGACTTAGTCCACTAGGACTTCATCCTGAGCGTACATGCATCAATGAAAACAATAAAAAACGCAGAGGAGAAAATGCCTTAACCAATTATGTCACTGATAAATCTGTATAAGGCCTCAGGGTCCCGACGGTCATGGAACACCAACATTTATGAGGGAATTTTAACAGTGTGATTCCCAGGCCTTGAAAAAGAAATCTTAAAAAGTTTGGGAAAAGTCATAGACATTTCGATATGTTTTTGTATTCATGTTCTAAAACATTTCCCAAGATTGAAATAGCTATTTAGTACAATCTCTTTACGCTTTATAACAAGGCTTTAATTAAAGCATCAGGTATGGAATTTACAGTATATTTTTTTACAGCATGTATTAATCAAAATGAAATACAATTTATGCATGTATTATTGTTAATAATATATTTCACAATATTATTGAATGTATACCTTTCTTTTTATACTTCATGTTATTAGACATATTTAAAAAATGTATTAGTATATGTAGAAATGAACATTAACCTAACCTAAAATCTGTGAAAATGTGGATTCATTATTTTTCAGTTTTATTTAGTGTTAGGATTAACAATTAATTTGGACAATTCGTTCTTTATTGCAAAGTGTTACCAATTATTTTTTTATTTTTACAAATCCTTATCCATTCACTACCAACTGGAGAAAAAATACAGAAAAGTCATGGAAATTCGTTGATCATGGTGTGAGAACGCTGAGGGCCTGAGAGACAAGTATAGTCAGAAATGAACACTTACAAGTGAGTTATCTCTGTAAATCTATATTGTACCGAGCAGGTGTAAATCAGCAAAGAGGGAGAAAACCGTCTGACAAGTTTTGCCATTAAAAGATAATTGTAATCAAGGTGCAAGATGAACAGTGAAGAGGAGCTGGCAGAGAGATGGACAGCCACAGAAAGATGGATTGTTTTAATTTGCGCCAATTAAATTGAAGTTCATCGGATCATCTTCCTCAATCTTCATGAATACTTTATTTTCAGACTGCTATGAAGCTATTAAAAAGAGTGATTGGACTCCAAGTCTAAGTATACCATATTTTATGTTGGACCATCATTAAGCACTTTTTGCATGCATGCTCTTCACCCTTTTGTGTATAATGAGTTTTGTTGATGCAGAATGGCTGAAATGGGAGATGGAAAGGAAGATAAAATGTATACAATATAAGATCTGCACGTGTCAGGCCTGAATCCTCAGCTGGGCTGTTCGGTTCTTCTTAGCTGGACATGCTGAACGCATTGAAGCTTCCTCAGAATGTTTGATTTAGCAAATAGCTCCGAGCGCTACTTTAGATGTACATTATAATGTTTTCCATGTTGGTGCCAAATGTGCAATTTACGCTTTTAACATTCTCATGGATGCCGACCAAACAATTTAGCAGAGCTCTGTTTCTGTAATTTGCATTTTCAAATCGTTTTCTAGCCATGTGCACACAAGTCATGCATGCCGCACAAAAGCACATGCTTTCAACACAAGCTTTGAATATGTCAGCACGGAATTACCCATGCATTACTAAAGGCTTTGGGCTTTGTGAAGACAACTTTAGCACTTGCTCGATTATAGTTCCTAGACAGGTTATTAATGATTCAAACTAAATGCTGGTTTGTTATGTAATGTGTTGTTTATGGCCTCACCATAACAACATCCCTGCATGGTTTTGGATGAAATGGTCCAAAACTTGTCTGAAATTAAATATTCAAGGGAATAAACAAAATAGATTTTTCTTTGATCTAACACTTGAGGCACGACACGCATCAGATAACCGCTAAACATTTTTTTTAAAAAGTTTATTTCTACTTCTAAATGTCAAACATTAACTACAGATGAAGAATACATTTGGTTACTTGCATGGATCATTTAATTTAGCAAAAAAGTTAAAGTATATTCTTTCTGCGCATACTGCCTTAAACTAAATGTAATGCAATGGTCGTTCTGCAGATCTACAAAGGTCAATAGCCATGTTGATGCTTATCGAGTGTGATCCACAAACAAAACTTTAATAGATTCAGCCTAATGCGCATTTTCTGGGAGGACGTGGGGACTGGAAACACTCACACTCTGCAGACCAAGAAACCAAGAATATTTAAGATGAGGCTATTGGATATTGGCACATGTAAAATGCTGTAGTAAATCACAATTTTATACGCAGGATTTGCGTGAACTGGCAAAGCAGCAATGAGGAGAAACAAGAGCTAGGGGCCGTATTCATTCTTGGGCCAAACTAACCCTGAGGCCCGAGAGATTAGTATTTTGCTGCTATTTGACAACCTTGACTGCGTAACCTTGCTAGGGCCAGATTAACATTTGGGGCCTGCAAGTAAAGAGTCAAGATGCCTTAAAGCATGTTACATTTCAGCCTGCTGCCTCCCATCAGGCCACAACAAATACTAATGAAGGCCCTCAGTGAGCAGCCTGGTCACTGGAGGAGAAAAAATATATTTCAAAGCATGTTGGGTGTCATAAAGATACAGAACATATCAAACAGCAGATGAGTTCATATGGTGACATGCTGCAATGAGGAGTACTGTTCAGTGTTCTTGTCATTAATCAAAACTAAAATGATACACGATTAAATAAACAGTTTGTTCACAACAATAACAAAAAACTAAACTAAAAATGCATTTGATTTCAAAATGAAAATATAATTAAAATAACCACAAATTGTAATTTTTGATGCATGGTATAAAACCTTCAAAAAGCATGAAAATGTCACTAGATAGCAATTCAACATAAAAATTCAACAGCATTAAACATTTTTAAATTACATAATTTGAAAAAACTAAAATAAAAACTATGACTAAAACTAAAAAAACTAACAACGATAGGATAAAACCTAATTAAAAAGCAAATTGAATATAAAAATCTTACATTACATAATAATAAATGACACATTTTATTCAAATAAATAAAAAATGCAAACCGCTAATAATCCTGATAGTGTGCAGGTGGCCACACCCATCGTTGTGGAGTCACTTTTGGCCATACTATGTTGGTTTTACAATATTGGAGATGAATAAGGATTCCTATAAACTTCAATAAAACATAATTATATGACTCCTACAGCATATTAACCAAAGGTTTTCTTTTAAACCGGAATTTTATTGGCATATGTAATTGTGGTGTTCTGGACCAGGTGTGATTTTTCCTCCCTAAAGAAGTCCTGGGCTTGTTATTGCACCTCTTTATCCAGATTGGAGTGGGGTTGTTAATTAGCTAGACCTTGAATTAGATTATTTGCATGTCTGAACAAGGGGTAAGGTATTAATGCTCCCTCAAGACATGCTGTAATAACCTCTTCAGTGGCTCCCTGGTCCCTGTGGAGTCGAGCGTACAGGAGCCAGACAGCCAGCCAGTGAGAGAGAGGGGGAGAGAGCCATTTCATCCAATTAGCTGTGGATTATGCTGCCCCTCTCCCTTTGAATCCTATTTGCTGTGATAAGGTGTTCTCCTGAAAGGGCCAGGCTGAGCTTGAGCTATCCAGGGAAATGATTAATTCACAAACCCCTAAAAATTAAAATGCAGTGGCTCTCATTCCACATCCACTGACATGTAAGGAATAAGGCAGAAGATTCCGCTCAGAAATCAATGCAGGCAACGAATGGGGCAGCTAAGGAAGGCAAGAAGCCGGCCAGGAGGAATATATTCGACAGAATCTTGAAGCTTCACAACACATTATATTCAACATTTCCAATGCCAGGCGGATGTGGGGTGTGGTATAATGGATGATGATCTTGAATTATTCAAGTCTTCTCTGAGCTGTGCGGGAAGTGTTCTCAGCAAATTGTGTTGCTTCAGCATCAGTAGCGCTGCCCGTGATATTGAAGTTTTCTCGTTCAAGTCGTGATGTTTATTCATTGTTTTCCTGCTGGGACGAGGGCAAAATCTGATTTACACTCACAATTTATTCAACAATATGAAACATAATACACCCTTCACTTCTAATCCTGCTTTGAAAGCAATTTATGGAAACAACTTTTGTGCCCTTTTAATGCATTACTCATAATTATGCATATTTATTTATTGACTATAACAGGTCACCCCATTTATTCCATACATTATTTCATTTAATCATTCATTTATTTAATTACTCATTCTTACAAGGGTTAATGACAGATAAAAGCATTTAAAATACATGTCTTTTTTACAAATGTCATGTGGTGTAACCATCAAGGAAAATTTTACAGCATATTTTATTTATTTATATTAATTAATTCAGAAATATCTTAAAGTTTTTGGTGAGTCATGGATCTACATTTGTTGACTTTTTTTGGGAAAATTTAAGAGACTTAATAATTTAAGAGTCAATAAGGTCTCCAGGGGTCTCTTCTATGATACAATTTGATTTACTGTATGACTTACTCTTTTATTAAGCTTAACTGGATGAGCATATCTATAGTCACACCTGGATTGTGAGTTCAATTCCTAAGACTTCTTTCAAATCTATAAATGTGAATGTTACACATTTTAAAAACATTTCCTGACTGGCTACACCTCTCTCTGGCATTGTAAGACTAAAATTTTGTCAGAGCTCTCTCCCGATTACCTCTGTTTCCACACGTCACCTTTTATCTGAGAAGTGTCCTCCACAGACCAAACAGAAGAATGTGTGGAGAATCTAAAGTAAGCGGTTTTTATATTTTCAAACCCCTTTGACGCCCCACAAACGATGTTTAAACACCCTGCACCTAGGGTTTAATTAAGTCCCTCTAATCGTGTTCCAATCGCGAGCCTGGACGGATGGGCTGGAATTCCTGATGTGCATTTCTGTCAGTCTTAATTGGATAATTGATTGCCAATTTGAACCTGGCCACACACTGCATACACAATAAAGAGCTTTGGCCATGTTCCTTGAGGATTCATTTTCCGACCGAATAAAGATGCTGCTTCGATAGGCAGCAGTCCAGTCATCCACAGTCTAAGGCCAGTCTCATAGAAAAGAGTTCTTGCTCTCGGCTAGTTATGTTGAGTGCCCGGCTCGTTTTGACGGTAGACCAGCGCAAGTGAACACATCGTTATATCGTCCATACGACCAAAAAACAAATCAGAATAATAAATAATCTCAGTGCTTTTTTATATATTCACAAATAGCAAACAGAACAAACCTTA